>NW_024870616.1:197368-257761 GCF_013358625.1 Macadamia integrifolia
GAGATGTGAATCTGCCTGTCCAACAGATTTCTTGAGTGTTCGGGTTTATTTATGGCATGAGACAACTCGCAGCATGGGTCTAGCTTATTGATATGTTCCAGAAAATTTGGAGTATTCTGCTCCTCTCAAACTGTGAGCAGTTCTCTCCATCTTCTCTTCTCTCTTCCTTAATGACCAGGTATTGATATCCAGTTATATTGCTATTACATGGTATCAGAGCATTGATTTCAGTATCTGGGATCCCTTCTTCATCCTTGTATTGAGTGTGGTTAGGATTACCTCCCTTTATTTGGTGTGCTACCTATGCTGGTTTCTGTCTGGTAGAACCTTAGTTTTTTTTTATCATGCACAACTAGGGTTTTATCATTACTATTACTGTGATTATTGGACAAGGAAAAAGTCCACTTGAAGATGCCCTTATCATGCACCAGGGTTTGCTGTTTCGGTCCTTGCACAGGAAATTCTTCTCCATGCGCATAAGGAGTAGATTGTTTACGGGTTATTTTTTGTGCATCTATGCTGGTAAGTCAAAGATATCATTGGGAATACTGTTTTGTGGACAGATCATATTCTTCTGGCCGGTGTGAGAGATCAGATTTCCTTCATTCTTGCAAAACCCTAATTTTTTGGGAGATTTTCCAAATGCCTTCTCTCTCGCAGGTTGTTCATTGTGATTTTTGGAAGACTTTCTATATTGTACTCTGGGGTCAAAATTTCAGACCAAACAGACAACCCTACTCCTCTGCAGTTTTAGGTTTCAACCAACCTGCGGCTTGCTCTTTTCTTTTTTTTTCTTTTTTTTTTTGGGGGGGGGGGGGGGGGGGTGGGTTCGCTGCTGTTTTGCCTTGTGCTTTCAGTTATTGCTCCTTGTTGCTGGTTGCCAATATTGGTTGTATTTTGTGTTCTGGGTGCTACCATGTGCTAATCAAATATTTCTCTTTGTGGTTGCTTTTTGGTTTTTCTCTGTGAATTGTTCAGCTTTATACAGCACCACTATGGCTGATTCTAAACCTCCCTCAGAAAATGTCAATGTTCAAATTACGTCTATCAAACTAAATGGTGCCTTGAATTATCTTCTCTGGGCCTAGGCAGTTAAAAGTTTATATCACAGCCAAACAGAAGTGGATTAACTGACTTCGTCTCCACCTACTACAACCTCCCTGAGTATAAGGAATGGCTGATGGAGCACGCTACATTACTTTGTTGGCTGTGGAATAGCATGGAGTCTTCAGTGGTTTCTAATTATGTTTTACACCACAACAAAGGGTGTCTGTGATGATTTTACAGAGAGCTCGATTATTAAGATAATAATGTCCAGAGTATATGATTTTGATGAATTTTTCCCACATCTTTTAAGATGAATGGCAAATCTGTTGGTGACTGCTATTAGTACCCTTAAAGGGCATGTGAGAGAAACTTCATGTGTACCAGCCCCTCTTTACTGACATTGAAGTTCTCAAATCTCAGTGTGCTGAATTCTTGGTTGCAATATTTTTGTTTGGATTAGACTTTGACCTTCAACATGTCATATGGTCCTCGTAAAGTTTGTGAAGGATTTTAGAGAATGTTAATGAATAAAGTATTATTCACTCCCTCCCCCCAACAAAAAAAAATGAATAAGGTATTCAAAATTTTACAACTAAAAAAGAATATGCATATGACTAAAACGAATTTTTCAAGAGAAATATAACTCTACATTTATCAGATAATGTCAATGAATAAGGTTTTCCAATTTCACAACAAATAAATCAGAATATGAATATGAATAAAACGAACTTTTTCATGTGAAGGAAGGTAGTTACATGTACAACTGGTCTGAGACACCTCTGGATTTTATCCCCTAAATCCATAAATCTGCAAAGCTGTAAATAGTATCTATCAAGCGCAAACATATCAATGATAAAATCAAATTAAAAGATTGCAGGATATGTTAATACAAAAACAAAGATAGTAACCCCTATATCTATAACTATGTTGCTACTTAAGAAAAAAGAGAAAGGTGGAGACTAGTTTCTAATAATAATAATTCTAGGGAGGGAAAGGTATGCTGCCGGAATGTGGTAAGCTAGTGGACAGCACCAATGGGGCCAGATGAGGTATCCTATAGGAGGGTAGGGGGTCACTTCAAAAGGGGGAAGATAAAGATAAACACAGTGGGTGCTACCTTACGATATACCGGTAGCATACCCAACATTTTCCCTGATTCTTATGTACCATTGGGTGCTAAATCCAAAATATAGTTGGAAAATCAGGTTTTCTGACTCAACTCGCCTTTTTCCAAAACCTGGTGACCCGGATGAGTCAAAACTTGTCAAAACGAGTCAGTTTTTTTTTTGTAAATTCCTAACTGTTCTTTTACTTTTCTCTGGCAGTCCGTAATTCGGCATGTCATAACCGAGCACAAAGGGGAAACTCCCCTGTCAAACATTTCGTCAAACAGTTCTAGTGCATCTTCTAACTTCCTCCTCCTCTTTTGGAGACCATTAATTACCAAACCATAACCAACGAGGTGAGTTTGAACACCCCCCCCCCCCCTTTGTTCCACATCCAATCCATGAAGCCCTTGGCCTTGATCTCTTGCAGAAAATCTTGGTGAGGACAATATAAGTCTGCAAATTGGGTTTAATCTCGTGGGTGATGAGGCAACATCTTCATGCTCTGCCCTGAAATTGACTCTCAAGGGCCCAGCATTAGCATTCACATGGACTTCCCGCATGTCTTCCACCTAAAGTCAAGCGAAACCCACCACAGTTCTACCAAAGGAAACCAATCCCGATCCAAAAAAACTAAGGCAATGACAAAATAAGAGAAAGATTGTGAACACCATATGATCTCTGTAGGAATATACAAACATAACACAACTGTAGTCCAATGAAACAAGTATGAGGAGTACATAGAGCAATGAAAAGGAATAGATGTACTTCAGAAAACAGAATCTGAATACCAAATAGAACCAAACTCCCCATCCAACGTTGTTGGCAGGATTGTAGAAGAACCCTCTCCCCCGACATGCAAAAATTGAGTGAGAAAATGGATATTTATTGCCTTCTTCAACCTTGTGAACTGCAACAGTAGTAGCATTGGCGGAGTAGTGGTGGAGGCAGAAGGAGGCTGTAACAACAGCGATGGGTTCGACGGAGAGAAACAGAGGCGAGGGAGGGCAAAAGTCAACGTGACCAGACTCGGGTGATTCTCATTTGAATCGGGAGAAAAGTCCGAGTCAAGTGAAAATCAGAGAGACTCGGTCTGAGTTTTTTAAACCTTTTTGTTAAAAGGAAATCTATGACGTAGTGTGGCTCTACGCAAGAGTGAAAGAGGGTGAAAGATATCGACTTGGGTGATTCTTGTTTGACTCAAGAGAAAAGTCCGAGTCAAGTGAAAATCAGGTTGACTTGAATTGAGTTTTTTGCCAATAAGGTAGTGTGGTCCTATGCCTAGTCACCGAAGGGGTGAAAGATATCGTGATCAGGGGTGATTCTGGGAGAAAAGTCAAAGTCAAGTGAAAATTAGGGTGATTTAGATTGATTTTTTTCTTAAAAAAAAAAAGACTATAAGATAGTGTGTCCCTATGCATAGACACAGAGTGGGTTGAAAGTTATTGTGACAAGACCAAGGCAATTTTTGTTTGACTCGGGAGAAAAGTCTTGATGAGTCAAGTGATAATCAGGGTGACTTGGATTGAGATTTTTTTTTCTTTTGAAAAAAAGAAACCTATAAAGCAATGTGGTCCTTAGACTTGGACATAGAAGAGGAAAATCCCATCTCTATTGATGCATTCGTTTGCATTCTCATTGACCCCCACGTTGGCTCATAGATTATGCTGACTTTTAGGAAAAACTCTTTTACTATTTTTACATGATTCTTGACCAGGTTTTTAATATTTGTTACTCGATCTCCTGATTCAAAACATGATTTCCAAAATACAAAAGAATTAATAACCACTTTAACGGTAAGATATACAATGCAAGATGTCACTGAGAGGCATTAGAGTCAGACAAACAAAGAAAAACACAAGAGAATCGAAACATTTAACCATTTTAGTGATTGAAAAAAACTCACTAGCTCATTCAAAAAATAACAACAATAATAAACTTACACTACTTTTTTTCTAAGAGACATGAAAACTAGATAGTTCATCCGAAAAAAAGCAACAAGAACTCACACTACGTTCTTCTAAGAAACATCAGGAAAAGGAAAAAGGAAAGGAGTACCTGTTAATTTTCTTTGAGGAGTAGTGGGTCTCCTTCTGCCTACTCTTTCCTTGCTATCCTTTCAAAAGCAAACTATAAAGTGATTTGTCGAGTGTCCTAAAACTCCTTTTAAAGTGTTGAATTTGATGCCTAAGCTGCACATGCGTTTACTCACTTTGTCACTTTCGATGATCATTTTATTGGTAGAAGTCACTTTCTATAATCTATACACAATAGTTTGTTTGGAGAAAGCAGAAGAATCCAATCCCTAGTTTTAACCAACTAAGCAAACTCTGTCGGTTACATAAACCAACCACTCAACCATGACACGTTTTACCACTAAAACTGATACCATATTTAAGATCCTCATTAGTCCAGCGTCTCGATTCTTTTTTATCCAACTAAAAGTAACACAATCTAGAAACTAGAATATGTCCTTATTTTTAATTAATCGTACGATAGAGAGGAGGGACAAATGCATCATTGGACCCACACAAGGTGGGGGCACGCGATGATAGATTTTATTAATTCGACAGCTCATCCACCGGACTACCGTCCTTTCCTACCCATTTGAAAATAGTATAAGCCATATACATTTCCGTCCATAAATATGATGAAAGCAATAAGATTAAAAAAAAAAAAAAAAACCATAGTCCTCAATGTTAAGACAAGGATGTTAATCGGTTCTGTTTGGGTATATACAGTACGATTTGGTTTGGTTGACATTTATTTGATTGAAATTAAAATCGTATCATTTATTAAATGGTTGCACTTTCTGAAATCACAACTGTTTATTAATAGTTTCGATTCCATGATTTTTAAACAATGCAGATTTCATGATTTTAAACGGTTTTGATCTCAATTTATTCCATACGGTTTCTAAACGGTTAGTAATCGATTTGCTAGTTTATCTACATGCTTACTAAAACTTACTTTTGTTGATAAACGTTTTAGTCTTATGTCTAATTAAATGAGGCATTGAGCAAACAAGAATTCAACTACATAACTACATAATATGAGTAAATTATTGAATAGACTGTTGAACATCCTCTATGGTCCTTAAATCTTTCCTACATTAAACCATTATGTTTGGTTAAAACAAGCAAATATTTAATCGTTTTACGGGCTAATTAGATCAGTTTTGACGACTTAAACGGTTTGGTTTTCACACTGTCAATTCAGTTTGAAATCAACAAGTTAAACAGTTAAAACCGATCCTACCCATTTAACTAATCGGTTTTAAAACTTGAAACCAAAACCAAACCATTTAAAAAACATTTTTGCGGTTGCTATGTAAATGGCTCAATTTCATTTCGATAAATGGTTTCGATTTCAAATTCACATCCTCAATGTTAACCATGGTTCTAAGTATGTATCATATCGATATCTGCCAAGATATATCAATATATAATCAATCTGGATCATGGGTAAAAGTGTAAAGAAAAGACACCTCTTTGAAAAAGTAAACATCGATCCAGTACCATCCGATGCTGATACCAATTAAATCCATGTTGCTAACTAATGACTTACACACTTGTTTCAAGACTACGAATAACCGAGTGAAAACAATAATGAATAGATCAAGTTTTCCTTAAGCCACGGTGAAGGGAAATCCCTAATGGTGAGGCGTAATTTGGATAATATACTGTAAACACTAGAATGGTTCGGTGAATATTTATGTTTGGTAAGAGGAAAACTATCTCCATAATGAATCATATTGAAATAAGAAACAAGAAATTCTTAAAAATCAACTTTTTATTGGAAATAGAAAATTCTTAAAAGTAGATAATTTTTGTGATTCTTTATGTAGTCCTTGGAACTCGACGAGGAGAAATTCTTGAAATTAAATATATTTTTTGATTTTCTATGAAACCTTGGTACTCAGAAACGTGAGATTGATGAATCTTCCTATCGAGTCACTTCTACATGATAGGACTAGCTAATCTCTGTTATTTATACTCATTTTTGTTTCGGTATGAGAAATCTAATTAAGGTTAAGGATCCCTTCTGGGTTTAGTTGTTCATAAGTAGAATTGGATCTTTCATGCATTAGTAATTGAAGAACCATGATATAGAGAGAGAGGTTCTAATACAATGCATCAAAATTTCAGTATTGGATCAGTTCTCACACCCAAAACTTACAGTATAAATCAGTTTCCGGAGATTTATCCCCCAAAAAAGGTTTCCCCAGAACCCCAAATAATTCTGGAAAAAAATGTTCTTCCAGTCACAAGTTTGAAGATCCATAACAGCAGTTGCTAGGGCTCATCATAATAGCAAATTTACAAGCAAAAACCTCTGCTGCAAGTGACCAGCACCAAACGCAACTCGATCAGGAAGCCAAGCTGTTAGATGGGGCTGACACAGAAAGAGAGACTCACTAGTCACCAACCATTTATATAGTATTTGTACCTTCAGCTCTGCCAATGATGACCACAATAACAAAGATAGAAGAAAGGCGTCCAAAGCGATGCAAAAACAGTATAGTGTTTCTATCCAAACAGGTATAGTTGATTTCATTTCACCATCCAATTTGGACATTTTTGGTCAACTATACTAACAATTGATTTCATTTCTCCTATACTATGAACAAAGATTTAAGGTCTCTCACACAATAAGTGCCCTTATCTCTTTCTATCGAGCAAACAGAGAAGATGATTAGGCATACAAGTGACGGAAAAAAGGGAGAAGGGGGGGGGGGGAGCTAAGAGTGTAGAGATAGATACCCTGCATATGAACACTCATAATGGCAAAGTGAACACAACCATCAAGGTAAACGACAAAAAATGATCTAATTCAGTTGTTAGATCAAATGGCTATTTGATCATGAAATAGCCGTGCATCCTTGGGTAAACACGCACAAAGGGAAAAAAACTAAGAAAATCTTCAATCTGGGAGGCCAGAGAATCCAGCAGGCATCAGAATAACATAAGACTCCTCCAAGCCCCATATTCTTCACCAATTACAATCAACCTCCAGCTTCACTTCTTTTGACAACCACTGACCAATCCAAAGGAATTCCTATTCAATTAAAAGTCAGGATTTTTCCACATTATCCACCTTAGAATATCTCTTCCCACATCATATCATGTATCATAAGCTCATGCTCAAATATTCTGCAAACCTGAATGAAATCATTTTTTTCCTGCAGACCATTATGAAATCAATTCATTCCATAACTGCACAAGCCCATAACATATTTTAAACTACATTGCCCAGACACAGCAAAGAATACAAGTTGGGTGCAACAAAGATTCCAGTTCTAGCATTCTCATTGGATTACATGTGTATGAAAGGACAGCTAATAGTGAAGCACCCAGGTAACATGATTAAATAATTTTCAAATTAATATGCATTCAAACAACTCATTCCCTAAAGGGATTGAGTCCAATGAATCTAACCAATCCATGACACACTTCTTATTAACACAACCAAGAACATGAAGCAAAAGGACATCTGAGTTGTGGAGACCATACCTATTGTGGAGCATCTTCCGAGAATCTGGTGTCAAAAGGAACAGAAGAATGAGAACGAGCATGAGCACTGGTAGCTCCAGAACCATGTTGCAGTTCAATAACAAGCCACCTGACTGCTTTACTCATCTGTTCCAACCGAACAGCACTGATAGGTGGAAGGCCAGTACTGATACCCTGCCCAGTCCTCCCTCCCACTGCACCAGTTGCCTCATCCACCAGGCATTCTGAGCCTATCCGTTGCTTTGCAGACTCCACAAACTCCTCTGCTTGATCACAAGCTACTCTAAACAATTCCCATCGCTGCTTAAAGTTCTCTAATGCAGCATCTGTGGCTCCTGTCTCCTGGACACCAGAAGCCTCCTTGGCTTCAAGTACACCAGCTAAAGCAGCAACAAACTCCTGATATGCACTGCTCAGAGCATCTACAGTGCTATCCATCAGGTGACACAACCTGCTTATAAAGGCAAATTATAAGAATTGACAGTTAACGACCAAATGCAAGTAATATTCCTCCCCACAAATTCAAGTGGCATCAATCTTTTATCTTGTGGTAAAATCAGAAACATTGTATTACTCAATAATCTTTATATTGAATCGCACACAAAATGAGGTCCTGACATAGGACATCATTTGCACTAAGATGACATCACCTAGACCCCAGACAAACCGCCTGCACGCCAAAACGCCACCTTAACGACATCTTGCAACTATGGTAGCCGCCATAGTGCTTTGCTTTCACATCTACCATACTCATATTTGCCATTATTAGGCCGATCATAAGTGCCAAAGTCAGCTTACCACATTTACATATCTATCATCATATCTGTTGAAGCTAGTCCGTTTGGTCAAAGTATGGTCTGGTTTACAATGCTCACCTTTATCCTTACTTTTGTTGTGACCAGTCCAATTGGTTGAACCCCGATTCAGTTTACAATTCTTGCATTTATCTGTGTTTTGCCATGGCCAGTCCAACCAGTTGAATTCTGGTTTACAATATGCACTGCTTTTCCGTCGCGTTTTTGCCGTGTTAATCTGATCGGTCCTGAGAACAAATCCTATTTCTCACCGCTTTACCAATGTTTCACTCCTACATCTTTGAGTAAGGTGTTAGAAGTATTTTGCTCATCTGTGACAATATGAAAGAAGTAATTTCTTTAACTTTCGTCCATTATGTAGCCTCACTCAAAGAGAGGCATTCTGTAGACACTACATTTTGTCACTTAGGGGATCTTTGCAACAATAATGGAAGAAGTCTTCTAGAATCTCATTCAATATCTCACACCCAGAAAATGTTGTTTTCCCTTTATAAAAAATAAAAATAAATAAATAAATAACCCAAATTGCCCTTGCATATGGTGGGACCTACTGATCTTTTAAAAACTGGTCTAAAATTCGCAAATAGGTGCGAAAAACCTTGTAAAACATAAGATGGTGTTAAAAAAAGGCATCACTTTTCTACTTATTCGTGCAAAACTTCGTCAAGAAACTTTTTCACATTCTGTTTTGGGCAGAATCGGTGCCAGATTTTATACTATCAAATAGTACTCGAAACAAGTTATCCAACGACACATGGTTTGTGAAAATCAGATGACCCATTAAAAAATTATCACTTTCCAAAGTTGAAGCATTAAAGATGCCAAATTAGAGGCTTAGAAGGAGCCACTTCGCAACCAGATGTGGGCCCGCAAAATCCCTCTATGCATGGTCGCAAAGACCCATTTTGCGGCATCACAGATTGGAAATTTTAGTTCCACATTGGCAAGCATTGCTCCTTCTAATTTTTAGGCATTCTATAAATAGAAAGTCCCTCTATATATTATTGAACCATTTATGTATCCAAAAACTCTAAAATATTTGGAAATCTCTAAAGAACGACTAGAATCTAAAGATTAATACAAAATTTCCTTTGTTTCGAATATTTAAGAGAAAAAAAAAATTTGAAGTTCTGGAAGACACAAGAATTGTGCAAAAATTCTCAAAAGCTGAAAGATGCCATTACAAAGAGACCTACGCTTCTGAGTTGAGAAGATCTTATTGACCCAATCAGGAGTCAAGAATATGTATTCTTCTTTTCTTTTCCTATAATTAGTATAAATTAATTAAATAATGTAGATTTATATGTTAGTTTAAATTAGTTAGATTAAATATAGGATGCATATAAGATTAAATTAGTGTAATTAATTAAATTAGATGTAGTCATGTATGATATGTTAGTTTAAATTAGAAGAAAGTATTTAATTAGTTAGATAATTAGTCTGTATGTTAGTTTAAAAATAGTTAGTAAATCATGTTAGTATAAATTATCCAAGGTGGACTGGATTAAAATAGTTAGTTAGATATGCATGCTAATTTAAAATAGTTTAGGTAATTTCTTGTTTATTAGTTTCATTTTCTTAATTAAAGTAAGTAATTAGCTTAATTAGTATAACATGATAGTTCAATTTAACTGCTTAGGTTAATTAATTAGTTTAGTTAGTTAGACAAGGGTAGTTTACTTTCATCTTAAGCATGTTAGAAATTAAGGTTATTTCTTTAATTCTTATATATATATATATATATCCTTTGTTAAACGAGGCATACGAAGACCGGTTTTACCAGATGGACCGGGTGCCTACACAACTTCCCAGACCATACCACATTGGTGTCAACATCTCCTAAAAAGGAGAGAAATTTCTGGGTCCTAAACAGATGTAAGCGGTGACTCACAAACTCAATTTCAGAAGTTGACCCCAATGTGGTGTAGTCTGGGAAGATGTCAAGTTATGAACCCAGGAAGTGGTTTAGGCACCAATCTGCCCATAAAACCCGTCTTCCTACATCCTTAGACTATCCAACAGTTAATATCTATTAAAGAATGATCGAAATAACCCATTAACTAACCTGATGAACTAGCATGCTTGGACTGAAATTAAACAACATTATCTCTGTCTAAATAAGCGAAGAACAGTTAACTAAATTAAACAGACAATTATTCTAATTTAAACTAGAATTTTGTATGTGATTAAACTAACTACTTACCTTAAATAAGCAAATTAGACCAAATTAACAAAATTAATTAAAACTATTTTAAATTAGCACACAAATCTAACTAACTACTTTAATATAATTTATCCTAACATGGTTAATTAAATAATTTAACACTAACTGCTTAATGGGAGAGGGTATCCTCTGATGCCCGTGTGCAATTTGGAGCAAATGGGAGGGGCGGATTTCGAACCATCAAATTAGGAGTTTTTAATAAAGGAGAGAGAATGTAGGGCCTAGTTGTTTGTGAGGGAGCGTGTCAAGGAATTCGCACGATGGCGTTGTGTGGTTCGTTTTCTTTTACTTTATACTATTTTTTAACTAGCATACATATAATTTACCTAATTATTCCAATCAATTACACTACTTTAATTTAACATGCATCTCATATTTAATCTAACTAATTTATATTAATTTAATTAAATTTAAACCAGGGAAAAGGAACCATATGATGCCATCGTGCGGATTCCTTCGCACGCCTTCTCACAAAACTACAATCCCACATTCTCTCTTCTCCATTAAAAATCCTCTAGTTGACGGTTCAAAACATGCGACGCCTATTGGCGCAACATTGCATAAGGGCATCAGAGGAAACCCTCTCCCTTTCAACTAATATGCAAATCTATATTATTCTAACTAAATTAAACTAAAGGGAAAACTGAAAGAAGAATACATTGTTTGACTCCTAATCAGTTCAAGGAGATCTCCTCAACTCAAAAGTGTAGGTCTATTTTCAATGGAATCTTTCCATTTTCAAGACTTTTTACACACTTTATGAAGTCCTTTAGAATCTCACTCTTTAAAAATATTATAAAACTAGCGAAAATTTATACTATCTCAAGATTTCATTCTTTCTCCAAAAAAAAATTCAAATATTATGAAGTTTTCTAGATACATAAAGGGGTAAGTCTTATAAGGGGCCCTTTTATTTATAAACGCCTAAAAATAGAAAGAACCAATGCCGACCCATGTGAGACTTAAATTTCGAATTTGCGAATGATGCAGAATGGGTTTCTACAACTCCTCAAAGTGAGCTTTAGTGGACCCGCATTGGTGGGGGCTTTATAGGATAACCTCCCGGACAAGATCCCAAGCAAACCCAACTCATACAAGTAACCCAAAAGTTAACAGAAAACCAAACATTCTCAGATGAAGATCAAATTATAGGAATCAATCACAAATACATAGACTAGGAACCCTTCAAAAATATATGAGAGATACAATGGTCATATTGAGAGCAATTGAAAAATTTCAGAATCTGAACACAAAATCCAGAAAACAGAGATTATAAAATTACATCAATTCAACAACTTAGATTAGGCTGAAACTTGGATTGAATATCACCCCAAGGTAGGATCAACTAAACCTCTCCTCTTCAAACTACAAAATTAACTTGCTGCTGATTACAACTACTTAAAAGAACAATAATCAAACTAGGAAAACAATTAACAACTTAACTAAAATACTACTAAGCCCCCAGATGGGCTGGACTAGACCAACGAATGAGCTGGAAAAACAGCCTAGCCAAGCTAGGCTTCTTTTGAGCCTCTGATTTGACAACTTCTGGCCTTCAATTTGAAAAATGATCTTTGTACCGATGTTCCGGTTTCCAAAAACCAGGTTCCGTTGGAAAGTTTGTTCCGAGCACTATTTAATGATACAAAAATTGGGTGCCAATTCAAATGGACATATTTGAAAACATGCCCCAAGGACGAGGTAAACTTGTAATTTTGCATGAATAAATGGTTAAATCAATGCCATTTTCACACCTTCTAGCACAAGGATCTTTTTGACAAAACATACCTATTTACAAAAAGTTTGGACCAGTTTTAAAATGAGTAGAAAATCCACCCTATACAGGAAAAAATTTGTATTTTACCCAGAAAAAGAAATATTTTCAAAAATGAGATACAAAATGAAGTTCCAAGAGACTTCTTTGATCATTGTCACAAAGATCCCCAAGATAACAAAATGCGGTGCCTGCAAGAACAAACAATATTGAAACAAAACTTGGATAGCAACCATACACCTAGCTCACCTCTATGGAACCTAAAGTACTTATTCCTTCAATATATAATAAGCTAGTGTGACTCAAACCAGTCCCACTTCCAAGAATCCCCTAGACTTACACATGCTATTACAAGTGAAAATGAAATTATTTCCTTTAGATTGCAAGCAAAAACAAACCTCAACTAAACACACAAAGAGAAATCAACGAAAGTCTCAGGATGAAAAAGAGAGATGGATTTTAAAATACGTAAATTACAATTAGCATTTGATTTCAAACAGGGAATGTAAAATTAAAAAAATAATAATAATAAATAGATAAATAAATAAAATTTGAATTAGTTAGCTCAAAAGAAGCATATCCAAACAGATCCAACTTTCATTCGCCCAGACATAAATTTTTCTACTTCAACATTGCATGCAAAGAAACGAAGGAGGCAATAGAATTGGAAATGGCATATGCCCTAACAATTGTGTCCATGTTAAAGGATAAAAGCATTTCAAGTTCAGAAGAAAAAAAAACCCAATGCAGAAGGCTCCCGCTATTGTAGGGTCTGGGGAGGGTCATAATTTTTACATCCTTACCCCCACTTCGCGGAGAGGCTGTTTCCTGGCTCGAACCCACAACCACTAGGTCACAATGGAGCAACATTACCATTGCGACGAGATCCGCCCTCTACAATAATTCATGATGTAAACTTGAAAAAAAAATGTTGAATAACAAAAAGAGAAAAAAGTGGGTGATTAAGCAGAAAATTAAATGTGATGGTGAATTTAGGGCCTATGTGTAGATAAATATTATATCCTGAGTTGAAAATAACATTTGTGAAATGAACAAGCACATACTATTATGCAAATATACAAACAGATAGCAAAGAACTTGTCCAAAACGTTTCTCAGAGTATTCCACAAGTGGAAATTTGCAGGGTTGTGGTCTACATTACGATTCAGTTTGCAGGATAAGATTATTTCCATTATTTGCCTTCTTAAGAAATCCCAAAGATCATTAATGATGAGAGACAAAATAATTTAAGGAGAAAGTAAATGAAGAAACAGACAATGATCAATTAAACAATAATAACAGTTGCAATTGGCCAAGACCTAATTACCCCCATAATTCCTATTTCAAATGCAAAACCCAACAACCAAACTAAACCATGACAAAAGCAACATAATTACTTGAATATACATAATCCAGTACACTCTAATGTTAAGGAAAAATAAATAAACACCAATTGAGAAGAAAATGTAGCTAAATAACGGGTAACAATTATAAGCCCTGACTGTGAGCCTAAATTGCGAATGGCCATCATCCAAAAACGAATCAAATAGAAACAAATAATGGCATCAAATAATAAACGGAGTTGTAGTCCACATAACTTTTCGGTGTTTAGGATATGATTATCTGCATCATCTCTCGTCCTACACGAGATAAAACCCCATCACCATAGAGAGAGAGAGAGAGAGAGAGTTCTGCTCTTATCAGAGAAGAGAATACTAAGAGAAATAGCTCCAATCAGAGTGATGATTAGATATTTCTTAGAATCTCCATGAACGAAAAATCATACCTTGGAAGGGACGACGCATGCGAAGGAAACACCTAAACCCTAAAATGTTTCAGCTATTTAGGGTGTCCCAAGACAGATCCGGCGGGGACTCCGAAGTCCGAACGTCCACTGAGGCACTCCGCCAGGCATAAGTTTAAACCCTGCTTACAGCGTAGAGCTCTTTGCTTTTGCGAGCGTATTTGGGTGGGCCTAAAGCTTAATCGCTAGGTCCAGCTACGGGTGCAACAGGGCTGGGTTGGGCTGGGCTTCTTAAAACCCTAGCCCAACCCTTAGTCCCCTTAATTGGGCCTAAACCCACCTTGACCTTGACTCAGGGTCGCAAAACTTCAACCTAGGTCTTACCCTTCAGGGTTCAGCCCAACCCTTACTCGCTCTGATTGGCTCTGATTTTTCAGGGTCGGGCCGGGATGACCCTGATTGACCTTGACTTTAGATGTTTTTTTTTTTTTTTGGTAGAAAAAGGAAAAAATATCTTTTTTATTGGTAAAAAGTGTAAGAGAGATCAGTGAGATTGTGAGAAGATATATTAAGAGCTTTGAGGTGTCAATGACTCAATGTGAAATAATATATAAAATTATGATAAAATTAGGGTCACAACTAGGATCATAACTAGGGTCAACATCGAGGGCAAAAATCAAGGCAGGGTAGGGTCAAAACCAGTGCCAAAAGTCAGGGTAAAAAAATCAAGGCCGAGTTCAGGACGGGCTGGGCAGGCCAAAGACATCAACCCTTACCCGCTTTGACCCTGACTTAGGGTTAGAAATTTCAGGGCGGGGCCCACCCTCAGGGCCAAAATTTTCAAGTTGGTACTTGTTCGAAATCAGAGCAGGCCAAGGGTGGGTCTAGGCCGTCAAGGCCAAACTTGCACCCCTAGGTCCAGCCCATTAAGTAAAATAATACTACTTCATAGGTTCCATAAAGCATTTTAATAGGAAGGGGCTCCTCATTTGCACAATGGAGGCGGCAGTTCAGGTCTGCCTTGTGGTTATGTGTTAGATCTTGTGTCAAGACGTTCTACGGCATCGGATCAGAGCTGCCGCCTCTATTGTGCAGTAGAGGAGCCGAATCCATTTTAACATCATGCACCAAGCATCCAACTAAGGGTGTCAATTTAGAATTGAAACCAAAACTAGCAGTTCAAAAATGAAACCACTTTGATTTCAAAAGTTAAATTTTTTTTTTGTACGATTTGGTTTAGTTTCATGAATAAAATTGTTGAATCAAACTGAATTACCTATTTTCAAACCGAATAAAAAACCATATTAAATTATATTTTTTTTAATATTTCGATCAATGTAAATGGTAAATTTTATTATTTTTTTAATGTTTATAAAAAGTTTAGTGGATTATGATCTTAATAAACAAGGATTTTTTTTTTAATAATTTTCTTTCTCCTGTGGCCAAGAATTTAGGGGACGATATTGTTATCGGTATACCAATCTGGATCAGTGGGTATCGGTCCATTTTACCCTTGTTTTTCTAAAAAAAAATGTTTTTTTACCATTTTACCCCTAAAATGAAACGAAGCACCGATTTGGATCCGACAGGGATTGAGGATCAGTCTCTGCCGATACTTGAAACCATGCCCTTGGCTAAATGATGGGAGGGTCCAAATGTGACCCCCATCACTCACCCCCTATTGTACGTTGTCAATGGCCACGGTGACCTTAGAAAAACTCGATCCTTTTCTTTTTTATTGATAAAAATGTAAAAAATTGGTCTAACCACATAAAATACGACCTAAACCAAATATGAAATCAATTACAAATTTACAACTAAATAAGAATCTAAATATAAAATCGAACCAAATCGGTTTGGTTTATTGTTAAAATATTATGTTCCTATTCTCGGTCGATTTGGTTTTGATTTCTGTATTCTATGACTTGAACCGAACCGCTTGACACCCTTACATCCAAGGCGCACTTTAGCATAAATAAGTCTAGATCTCTCAGGAATCGGATAAGATCCAAACAGATGAGAGTGCTTCCCATCATACATACAAGAGACTCTTTTACCTCACAAATTTCGAACCTTAGGAAGGAGGAAAAACACCAGACCCCAACCCTTCAGCTCTCTTTCTTTCTCATCGTCTTCACAGACAGATATGGAAGCATCAAAATTCCGGCTATTGTCGCAACCAGCTGCGGCAGCGCTACCGTGGCTGAAGCAGCAGCGGCGAACAAGTAACACAAAATGCAAGAGAAATGGACGGTTTTTGCAGCTTAAGGTGGTGGCTATGGCAAAAGAAAGTAGCGGAAGCGGCAGCGGCGATGGCATCATAGAGAAGGTAGCAATAGTGGGTGGGTTGGTGTCGACGCCGGTGATTGGGTGGTCACTCTACACACTTAAAACAACTGGGTGTGGCCTTCCTCCAGGCCCAGGGGGGTCAATAGGTGCACTAGAAGGTGTGAGCTACCTAGTGGTGGTGGGCATCACGGCTTGGTCTTTGTACACCAAGACTAAAACGGGTTCTGGTCTGCCTAATGGGCCTTATGGGCTTTTGGGAGCTGTGGAAGGGCTATCTTACTTGGCTTTGCTTACTATAGTAGTTGTGTTTGGGTTGCAGTTCTTGGAGCAGGGCTCTCTCCCAGGCCCAGTCCCAGTACCAGGAGATCAATGCTTTGGCTGAGGTTCTTTCTGTTCCTATTTTTTAGTGAAATTTTTCTCTTTAAGCTTTTGCATTATATTTCTTTCCTTTTTCCGGTCTTTTATTTTGTTAATTTGTTTTTCTAATAGGTATCAGCAATAAAAAAATGTGTATAAATTGCGTTATTTGAGAGTTAATAAATGATAATGAAATAGTACCCCTCTCTCTGGCCACCCGAAAATCCTCTGTTGTGAGGCAAGGAGTGCCAATGAGGATTCAATGGTTGATGTGCATGCGGGTCCTCTCAGCCATTGGATTCTCACTGTCACACACCACTCACTGTCGAGGATTTGAACCCTAGCCACCACACCCCAAAAAAAGATGATAATGAAAGAGAGGGTCTTATTCAATCTTCGTCCCAACTCGGCATCGACTCCGGCCAGGTTGGCTGGAAATTTCTTAGTCTAGACACTGATCAATAGTTCTAAAGAATCTGATCAACAGCTCAACTTGCATTGAGATTCCTTTATTTATTTATTTATGATGCCAGGTGGGCGCACCACTATGGTGGCCTAAAGAGGTATTGGGCACCCAAAGGGCCTGAGTGAGGGGACAAGGGCACCCAACATGTGGTGATAGGGAGAGTCGAAACTATGACCTCCAGCTAACCAAGAAAAGCAAACTAAATTATAAAGAAGGTAAAAAAGGGGGCATTTGATCGCAATAGACTCTAAAATTCAATACATGGCTAATCTAGACCATGTCCTCACTATCCAATGGTCAAAATAGATATATCATCTGTGGATGTGGTAGAATAGATACCTTGCGACATTTAGAAAGAAATGATAATTCACATTTTTTTTTTCCCCTTAAATATGATTCATGAAAAGTATATTTGTTCATAATGTATAAAGAAGACTTACTCCTCATTGGAACCCTAACGGTAAATCAAATGGTGTATGTATCGAATATGAATGTCAATCATTTAATAGACATTCTTCTGAATTATGTTTCTTTCTGAAAATCATTTGGTTGCCTTAAGGTTAGTGTATGTTTCTCGCGGGTTGAGATATTGGCTTCTGTAGAGAACGTCTTTCCGCTTTCTCTTTTTATACTAGGTGGGAAAAAGGTTGCTCAAATTTGAGTTTAAGTGTTGAGGTGAACTCAGATTTGGAACACATCCTTTGTAATATGGTCATTCATGGGAAGTAGGATGCTCACTTATGAGGGTCATCCTAGTGGAACCAAACAACTCCAAAAATTAAGAATTATCATTCTAAAGAATGTCATCCCAAAGATTTACCGAACCAAACACCCCTTAATCTGACCCAAGAACTTACAGATCTATGGACCTCAGGCCTGGGTTGAAATTTAGATGGGCCTAAGACTTGAGGGTGAATGAAGTCGGCCCCAAAGTCAAGCCACACCTAAAACACTGAGGCCAACAAGCCAGCCTAGGCTCCCGGCCCATTGACATCGGGGAGACAATTTTACTCTGCTACCATCACCCACTGCTCATTTTAGCATAAATCAGATTGTGGTTTCTGCTATGTGAAAAAAGCGTGGGAGTTGTGGGACACGAGTACACAGAGTCACAGAACTGTATCAATGTATCACCGGATCAAATCTTGCTTGAACAATGTTTGTGATGGGTCGAGATCCTCTCTAATTCTCTCAAGGTGCAATTAGATGTAATTCTCCTTTAATCTGACGACATGTGTCATTGGTGACATGAACAGCCAAGATTAGGTGAGAGAAAATTAAGGGCACCAACTGGCTTTGGATTTGCAAAAATCCAACCCAATTCAGATCCTCCCCAAATCAGAAGCCCTCTTCAACACATTTGCAGTGGTGAACCTACTTCCAGCCGCCCTTGAAGATGCTGGTAACCCCATAAATATCTTAGTCGCCAGCAAGGTGGTTCAGCGAAGTGGGCAATCCACTGAAAAATTCTCCAACATCATCTCTGCAACGGAATTCGATTTAAAATCTGACAACTTCTTCTTCAATTAGGTAATGCGGTCGTCCAAACTGAGAGACCGATCTTCCACGGCCATTTTCGCCTTCTTGGACGATGGATCATCATATTTTTGTTGGTTGTTTTCAGATACAAATTTAGTGTCTTTATCGTCTAGGGTTTTGGGTTTCTTGGGCGAAGGAGAGCGAAACTAAAGAAGCAAATGCCCTAGCGGAAGCCATAAGAACATTGTTGATGGAAGCAGATAAGGGGTTTAGGAGTAGATGCAGCAGAGAATTCGACAGAGAGGGGAGAGGAAATGGTTGACGAAGAGTGAAAATAAACCACTTAAAGATCGTTCCATCTATTGGTAAGAGGAAATAGTAATGAAAGTCGAACTTAGAATGTCCGAGTTTACGGCTTGTATCAAGTTCATTGCTTATCAACTGCACTACCCCTTGGGTTTTTAAATTATTGTACTTCTTAAAACCAAAACTAAACTTATTAGTAAATAATATTTTATTCCAACTAAATAATTCTATTCAATTTCGATAAACGATTTGGATTTACAATTCATACCCTTCTAGCCTTATCTATAACATAGGTTGAGATATGTTCACTTCTCATTAAAAACAAATTTGTTTATTGCATTTTTTATTTTTTATTATTTATTTATTTATTTTTTGAGTCCCACTTACACCTGCGCGTAGCTTCTCACAATCACTCAAACTTGTATATGAATGGTGTGGGGTTTCTTAAATTAGCGAGTTACCCTTGTGAAAGGAATTTTAGTATTTTTCTAGTGAAAAATACAAACTGTGTAAATAAAAATGACAAGGAAGCTTTAGTTTAAGCACAAGTGTTTTTTATTTGAGACTTATCTTATATTAGATTTTTTTTTTTTTTTTTTTTGGGTAAGAATCTTATATCAGAGATAACGGTATGCACCTCTAGGAGGGGCATGGCAGTCATTGCATGCCTCTTGTTTCGTACCACAGGAGCTGCTCTCAAACATAAAACTTTGTCCTCACTCTTCGATCCAAAACCTCTTCTACCACAAAATAAAGAAATAAATAAAATCCTAAAACTCAATCATTACTTAACTTGTACCTCAACTCTGAAACCCTGAAGATTAGGATTAATTATCGCGATGGTGACATTCTAACTATAGTTAGAAAATCAGCTTTTATTATTATTATTTTTGTTTTAGTGAGTGAAAATCAGGTTTTATTTACTTGACTAGTCTTTTTCAAAATGTGGTGATTCTGCAGAAAAAAATCTGGAATAGTCATTTTTTTTAATATATATAATTTTTTTCTTTTGAAAAAAGAAGCCTCAAAGGTTGAAACTTGAAGGTGAAAATCTCACCTTTGTTGATTCAGTTCAAATTGAATTGATCAAATTTGATCAGTCTAACCAATTTGGGCTGAACTTTGACACCCTTAAGCTCGCACATCTTTAAGGGTTCTTTGAAAGGCAAAATAGTCCAGAGCACACAAAAGCATCAACAAGGTTGCGATTTTTCATTTCATTAGGAGTAGGGTTGTTATTTCGTCCTCTATATATCTGATCGCAGAGGTTATACTGCCTTTCAAGTTTCTATTCTCTGTGCGTATATATGTTTTACCCCTTTTATTTTCCCATACTCCCCAACCCTTGTTTAAAAGTCTACCTCATTTCAAAATACATTCGTCATTGTGTAGGGAAAATTAAACATGTCTAGGTGTTGACTTGTTCAAAATTTCTTTCCAATGGCACGTCAAAGTATACTTGATCAGCAATGAACTCGCTTTTGCCCACAAGCTATGTGTAGAGGCGAGGTGGGTATCTTGGCCTTTTATTGTTTAGATAGTCTTGTTTGGCTTGCCTATAGATAACAAATCTGTATGATTGAACCCTTTGCCTTCATATGTCAATTGGTTGAAGAGTCAACAATCACTTTCTTTGGCATTTTTGGTTTATAGGGTCATGTGTTTTGGTGTGGTGGTCGACCATTGGTTTGTAAAGACCAACATAAGTCCAAAGACTTTAAGGGTGAAGATCAAAAGATCGGCCTTTCTATATAGTGATAATTGTAGTTTGAATAAGTGGACCTATTGGACCCTTGCTGGTTTCTTTTTAGGGTATTTGTCTAGCTGCTCAGTAGGTTTGACACAGAAGATAACCATAGTAGCCATTGTACTTAAAAATAAATAAATAAATAAATAAAATAAAATAAAAAATAAAAACCAATTTTTTATATTTTTATGCAACAATTTGGTTTAAATGCCTTGGGGCAAATATTTAGAGCACTTTTATTATATGATGGTTAGGGAGGTGCTAGATTCTATAGGATCGATGACATTTATATGTTTCACTTTTATTTCCTTTTTTTCTTTCTATTTTTTGGGAATTATTTTGCTTAAGAAAGAACAGATTCATCAACAGTGATGCAATACTATGATTGAACTTTTGGTTGATCATTAATTTTGAAAATACCCTTTATCAATCCAAGTAGAGAATCAATTGGGGTAGATAAAGAGATTCTCTCTTCATCCAAATTGAGTTCCTTTCGTTTTCTTTACTTTTCTTTAGGAAGGGGTTGGGGGTGGTGTGGGGGAGAAGGGGGTAGAGGAGAATGGGAAGATAAAGATAAAAATTCAAACCCAAATTTTTTTACTCATGACCTCCTAATTGTGAGATATAGCTACCCCTTTGGAATTGAACACAAACATCAAGATGAGTGCAATGTATATGCACCATGTGAAGGGCTTATTATACCCTTCAAAATGATTGATGAATACAATAGTCATTATATTGATCATACAATTATTTTGTCTCACACCAATTGTATGTTTATGTATAGATTTCTCTCTCTCCTCCCCTTCCCCCCCACTTCCGCCTTCCACCTTCCACCTTCCACCTTCCACCTTCCACCTTCCACCTTCCACCTTCTCTTATTCAATAACAAGAATTTATTTGGACCTGTGTTGTCCCTTTTTTAGATTGCAATATATGTGATACGAGTGACCTCTAGCCTCTATTATGGTTAATTATACACATACATTGACTCTCACTAGGTACTCATTGGGCCACTCACACGGGGGTGTTTAGTGCCCTTCACTGCTTTCAGTGAAAGTTGAATGGTTCTCATTCAACTCCGGTATGACCCAGTCCATGCAGTTGTGGGATCAGTATAGACTCGTAGAACTAGTCAGGCCAAAGGCCTAGATACCCATTGTTAGCAAAAATAAATAAAAATTATACACATATATTTCAATAATAATAGGCTTGGTACTCTTTCTACCTAAAAAAAGGCTTGGTACTCTGATATTATATTAAAATATCTAATTCAAAAACTTAAGTTATTAAGTGAAGAGACCCAATTGGTATACAATTGGTATATGAAATTATCTAAGAATCTAAAGTCAGTAGATATCACATCCACAAGATCATTTCAATGATCTAAGATATGGATCTGAGTCTTCTCCAATTATTAAATCTCCTAATTAACTATTCAACGATTGGGAGGATTGATGTATCCTAGGTCCACCCAATCGTGAAATGGCTAATTGGGCTCCCAATAATTAGAGAGAATCTTTTTTCCTAAGATATGGGCTGTGTATATGGATCCAGTACTCCGGTTTCCAAAGCTGATGCTACAATAGTTTGAGGTGCATATGCAATGTCTTGCTTCAAATAGTTAGGTTTATTTCTATGAGAGGTCCTCAATGGCTGCCAACTTCCAATATTTTCATTTTATTCACTTTCCCCAATCATAAGACATGTCTGTTTCATCTTATTCAAAAAAGTAAAGAGAGAAAGAAAAAGCTAACTTCCCACTAAGGTACACATTTGATTTATTAATGATTAGACTTATCTTAGCATCATGGATCAAGGATTAGTATCGTATCGACCAATATAAATTGGTATTGACTGAGAATGGTCATTCTTTTGAATTCTATTCAATCTTAGATTGCTACAAATTAGTAACAAATCAATACGAAGGTATCAATATTGAGATCACTAAAGACCGATATGGTCATCAATACTGATATTTATGATGTTGTTTGGTATCAATACCTTAGTTTTTTTTAATTCTCCTTAAATCTACATATAAAGTGAAATGATGAAAATGCCATCCACCAATGAACCTCATTCCTACTAAACTCAAACCTAATAGATAAAGCATCCACGGTTCAACGCTAATTTTGCCAAGTAATTAGATTCTTGGGATAGGGTTGACCAACAGGTCATCTTGATATATTTAGAGGTTTGAGTCCCACACGGTTTATCTAAAAAAAATAAAAATAAAAATGAGTCCCACACGGTACTTGTCCTTGGAAAAGTTCATGTTGGATGAGTGGAATCGTCTTAGAATCATTTTGAATGGGGCGAGTTTTAAAACCTTGACCCAAGTATATATTTTACCATAAACATGGGTCACTTGTAGATACCCAATTTTCCAACTGTTATTCTTATACAACCACCCTGCGGATGCTCCACATATAATAACAACAAAACGGAAACAACAATGGATCGAATAGAGTGGGGCTTTGTATAGGATAATGATATAGACAACAAAGTGATTATTAACCTCCAAAACTTTCATCTAGCAAACTTCATTTACATATATTTTTTGGGACAACTCTTTTCTATCCGTTAGAAGCTCTACGCTTATTCACAGGGTTCCCCACCTCCAAGTAAAGGCACAATGGTCATTACATGTCCCTCTGTTTGTGATGCAAAGACGTCTCATAGATAGAAAACTTTGCCCCTAATTTTTATTTCCGACATTTCATGAAGCCATGGATAATGGATTTCTATTTCAAAAGCATACATATATCTATTTCACCCTTTCACCTCACAAAATTTTCTTTTTTTCCCTTTTAAACCTCCACTTTTTGAAAAATTCAAAAGGGTGAAAAAGACAAATGGAAGGATAGAAGGGTAATTAACTACATCAGAGTATATTGTAACCCTTCGTAGGCAAACATAAGTACTAAAAAGGCTGAAGGAGTAAAAAAAGACTGCATTGCACTTGCACGGAGATGGGGGATGAAATTGCAGATCTACCCTCTCATGAAAGGTGGAAATTCAATCCTGTCTAAGTTGATGCTTTCATTCGCCCCCATGCTGAAAAAGGACCACAGTACATTCCAAAAAGCCCTCTCCCACTAAGTAATTACCTAAGCCTTGTTACCCAACTGGACGTCACCATTAGTGGTCTTAGCCTCTTTGCCGCCTCTATTGCTGCCCTTCTTGTGGATGGAATCTCTCCAGTTAAACAAGCCAAACAGATCATCCATTTCTTCTAGATGCTTCCCTTGTGTCTCTGGCAAGAATGTAAAGAAGAAAGCCCATGCCATCAAAGCTACTCCTGCAAATAGGAAGAAGCTGCCACCAATGGTGATGGCCTTATACAGAGATATAAAAGTCATAGATATCACGCCGCTCGTGACACGGTTCACCGCCACTCCCATGCTACAGCCTTGTGCTCTCAACCTTAAAGGAAATATCTCCGAGCTGTACACCCACGTGATGGGCCCCAACCCTATCGAGAAAAAAGCCACGTAAGCCATCACCATCACTATACACAACACTAGGGCCCACAACAGTTTCTCATCCGGATTGCTATCCACCATCGTCAACCCGAACCCGAGAAACCCCAATGATAGGATCATCCCTCCCACGCTGCACAAAAGCAACGGTCGCCGTCCGAACTTGTCTAAGAAGAAGGTGGCCACCAAGATGAAGACCGTCTTCACGAATCCAACGGCTACAGTCGCTCCAAGCTTCTTGTCCTTGTTGGTGATCCCGGCCTTCTCGAAGATCCGTGGGCTGTACAACACCACAGCATCAATCCCCGAAGCTTGTTGGAAGAAATGAATACCGATGCCTGCGATTAAGACACGTCGCACAGCCGGTGTAGGATGAAGTAGTAACTCTTTCCATACACCTTCACCTTTGCTCCGTTCCGGTACCGGCACGATCTCTTCTGTACACTCCGGCGGTATCCGCGCAGCTTCTTTGATGTCGGCGAGTCGCATCTGGGCCTCCTCTTTGGAATCAGACGTCTTGTCAAGAACTCGGATAGCGTCTCCGAGTCGACCCTGCATAACAAGCCAACGCGGTGACTCAGGCATGGCGAGAACACCGACTCCCAAGAACACCGCTGGAAGTGCTCCGACTCCGAGCATGAGACGCCAGCCCAGGTGTTGCGAAAGCCCAGCGAAGGCGAAATTGGAGACGTAACCCAGTAAGATTCCGGCGTTAATGAAAACTTCCGGGAAGGAAGTTAAGAAGCCTCGACACGAAGCGGGTGACACCTCGGCCGTATAGACAGGGGCAATCATGAGAGCATAGCCAATGCCTACACCAGCCACGAAACGTCCAACCATGAGGAAGGCGTAATTGGTGGCGAGACCCATCAATAAAGCTCCGACGAAGAAGATTACGGCGGCGAAGACGATGGTGAAGCGGCGTCCGATCCAATCTGATGTTCTTCCAGCCGCTGCTGATCCAATTAAAGAGTAGATATTGATGATTCCAAGTAGGATTTCGATTTGCGTATCAGTTACATGGAGGTCATCTTTGATGAAAAGTGCTGCTCCACTCATCACGCCAATATCTGAGAAACAAGAAAGACAGGTTAGATATAAGGGTCAAACCAAGAAGCAGGAACTGATAGTTGTGTAGAAGAGAATGATTACAAAACTCACCATAGCCCAATAGAACTGAAGTCATGGAAGCTAAGGTGGCGCAGCCAAGAGCATATTTGTTGGTAGGGCGTTTTTCCGGCGACTTAAACATCTCCGGTGGTCCACAAGCTGCATTATTGGTATTACCAGCTTTAGATTCTGCCATTTTTGTTGCAGAGAAAGAGAGACAGAGGAGAGAGACTTCAAAGTAGCGAACCAAGGGGCCCAAGGAAGTTACTATCTCTGAGCTCTCCATAAGCTTCAACTGGGCTTCTTAAATAGAGCAATGGGGAGGGAAGAGGGGAGTGGGGGACTGATGCTGACATCATCTACGAAAACAAAGACTCGTAAGGACGAGACTGTAGCGTCACTGCCCAGGACTCTAGCTAACTAGTCAATCAGCTATTAGCCTCACGTAAACTCGACCTCCCCATTCCCACATGTTTGAGGTGCCCCTGAATTTACTTAAATACCCTTAGAACAATAATATTATGCCCAAGTGAAATGACTAATCAGCCCCGTTGGCTTACGGGCCGTTGATAGGAAAAAAAATTTCTAAAAGGAAATGACGAATCAAGACACCGGGGTTTTCAGGATTGGATGTCACGTGGACGTTGGTTTTACTGTTCCGCTATCGTTCTGAACCTTTTTTTTTTTTTTTTTTTTCTGGGTAAGTGAACTGTGAACCGGTTCTAATTGCATGTGAAAACTAATCACGTAATTAATAAATCTGTTGAAGAGGTAGAAGAGATATCTCTCGATCGATCGATCGACATTGGTACCTCTTCAACAATCCCAACTAGTTAAAGAGGATCTAAATCCATGAATTCCTTTTAATATCAACTGATATAATGAGTCATAGGGTTCACACTGATACTATTTCTTCATACAACAATGTTGGCCCTTATTAAATGAATTCATCTCTTTTCCTCCCATTGTATTGGTTTCTTATTTTAGTTTTTGTTCATAGTTTGTAGGAGATAGGGATTCGGACATAACCCACTTTTATGATATTTTAGCCGCGAAGTTTTCTGGAATGATATATTTAATAAAAAGAGATGAAGGGTATATGTATTCAATGAGGAGAAAGATAATAAGTGGAAAATGCACAATAAATGTCTCTCTTTCTTGTAAATGGAAAGTTCATAATTCTAAGTTTGCTGCAATGCTTTTTTAAAATGGTAAAATAGATAGCGACCATTTAACTTGTTCATCGGTGGTCCTTTGACACATTAACTTTTTACTCTTCTAACTAGGAACTAAATAGTTTTCAAATAAAATAGCTTGTGAAACTCTACAATCCACCCTAATTTCAGTTTCAAAAAGAAAAACGAAAAGTTTTGCATAAAAGATTATGTATTAACGAAAAACTCTTATCATTTTGAGAATTATGCTTTTTGTAAGTAATATTTATTGCCCATATTTATTTTGCTGGAAAAGGTTCTTTGAGTAGTTGGGGAAGGATACATTAGCACATTTATGTCTATCATTGTCTACCTCACTTGAAAGCATCTAGATCCTCTCCAGCAACTAGGCTGCCCAGAGTGGCATCCGACGACTGAGAGGACCTGGCCATTATTAGGGTGCATGTCTGACTCCTCCCAATCACCAAAGAGGACCTAAAACTAAGGATGTGAATAAATAATCGAAATCGAATCGATCCATTTACATCGAAACCGTAAAATCGTTTAGTAAATAGTACGGTTATAGTTTCAAGTTTCAGGTTGTTAGCTAAACGGGTCGGGTCGGTTTTAACAGTGGAACCCGTTAGTTTCAAACCGAATTGAAACCGTTTGAACCGAACCATATAAAACTAAAATCAAACCGATTAACGCCCTTATCTGGAACCCACTAAAAATAATGTCGTTGCCCTCTAATATATGGCATCATTTTACAGTATCTCATTAGTGCATTCCTTTATGCTGCTTACTCTGATAACCTCTTCATTATTCTATATTTCAAATCAAAGGTGGTAAAATTTAATATAATCATATTTGAAATCTTTTGAAGTTGAATACACAATCATGTGAGGTAAAATTTACATACCATGTAATTTACCCATTTTTTTGTGGTTTTAATTCATTATTTTCCATTAATTTCACTTCCAAATGAATTGATGTAGTTTAGTAATTTCCAATTTTGAAGAAGAATGTTAACAACAAAAACATGAAAAAGACAAATCAAGTAAACAGATCCACCTCAACCACAAAATCACATGGAAAACATTGTTGATCCCACTGCTTTACACGGCGGAGCCCACTTGCTTTTTCTGTAGTTGTACGTGTTGTGGCCATCTCTTTCAGGCAATAAAGCCAACATTTATCTGTTTATGACGACTCTTTTAATAAATAATTGAAAAGGAGTGTTATCCTAAGACTAACTTCAAACATAGCTTTACTAGTTTTAATTATGTTTAAGAAAAATGGTAATCATAATTAGTATGAGAAATACACACATTTAATGCTTTTGACTTTGGATTAATTCATTCCAAACAAGTCACCCCATTGCCTTTTAAAACACTAAATAGGACTTAAAATAAAAATGTTTGAAACTTTTTTTATACACCAAAACAAAAATTTTATCACCACTTTAAACATAATCACACAATTAAACAAAATCTAGGCCCTCATTTTAGATGGATGAAGTTACAAAATATGTATTTAGTGTTAATTAATGATAAAATTAAAAAAACAAAAATCATCCGTGAGTTGCTCAAATGGTTAGGGTGAATTGAAAATTGTGTGGATAGACGCACGATTATGCAGTCAGACATGGAACATTACCCCAAGAACATAGATATGGGAAATCAACTTTATCCAATATGTTACTATATTTTAGGGAAAAAAGAATGCCACCAATGTCCAGTGTCTCTTACATGATTTTTTTTTTCAATTATTTTCTCTTGTTATGAAAATGTGGATCTCATCCATCCGTACATTTCAATGCATCCATTGGTGTACAAATTCTTGTTCACACTAATAGTGTGGGAAACCCTCATCCCAATTATTCTATTTTCTTAAGGAAGGCCATTAAATTCCTGATTGTAATTTGTAAATTGGGAATTTAAAAATCTAGCAGGATCGGTCCCTCATCGGCCAAGCATTTTTTTTTCTTTCGCTTAGCTCAACCTTCAACCGAAGGTCCCTAGATCGTAGAGCACATAACTATGATCATAGACTTAACATTTTTGGCTAATGATGGGTTTCCAAGCCTTCAGTTTGACTAGTGCCACAGATCCATACTGATTCCATAATCATATGGACTGGGTTATATTGGTATTGAATGAGAACCATTCAACTTTCATCGAAAACATTGAATAACATTAAACATCTTTATGTGAGTGATCTCAAAAAATAAAAAGTGTCGAATTTAAAACCATACATTTCTAAAGGTAAAGATCTTTTACCAACTCCATTACCCTTGGGGTTAATCCAACCATGTGGGTTTAAACATGTTTAGGAGATAATAGAAAGACAAATTATGGGTGGAGGAGAACCGTGCAAAGTTTGTGTATCAGTTTTTACCACATGTTTGATGTTTCTAAACTCACCCCCACCAAGGATTTAGGGGACGGTACCAGTATTGGTGTTGATACCAATTTGGATCGAATTGATATGTATCGATCAATTTTACCTCTTTTTATTAGAAGTACTAATTTTTTATTATTATTTTTTTTAATTATTTTACCTTTGAAATGATATAGATATCAATCCAGATTAATTAAGGATCGAAGATGTATCTCAACCAATACCAATCCAACACAGCAAGATCGATACTTGAAACCATGCCTCCACCCCCGACCATAGTTGAAAAACATAAAATTCCCCACTGCCATATGTGGGCCCAGGGTGACGAAGTTGAGAACAAAGAGTGTGGTGGTAAACATTTTCGGATTTGTCTTTTTAAGTCAAGCAAGTCAACAGAAAGAAACAAAAATATTGTGAAAAAAGGAGAGTCGGGGAGGATGGGCAATTTTTTTTTTTTTTNGCTTTAGATTCTGCCATTTTTGTTGCAGAGAAAGAGAGACAGAGGAGAGAGACTTCAAAGTAGCGAACCAAGGGGCCCAAGGAAGTTACTATCTCTGAGCTCTCCATAAGCTTCAACTGGGCTTCTTAAATAGAGCAATGGGGAGGGAAGAGGGGAGTGGGGGACTGATGCTGACATCATCTACGAAAACAAAGACTCGTAAGGACGAGACTGTAGCGTCACTGCCCAGGACTCTAGCTAACTAGTCAATCAGCTATTAGCCTCACGTAAACTCGACCTCCCCATTCCCACATGTTTGAGGTGCCCCTGAATTTACTTAAATACCCTTAGAACAATAATATTATGCCCAAGTGAAATGACTAATCAGCCCCGTTGGCTTACGGGCCGTTGATAGGAAAAAAAATTTCTAAAAGGAAATGACGAATCAAGACACCGGGGTTTTCAGGATTGGATGTCACGTGGACGTTGGTTTTACTGTTCCGCTATCGTTCTGAACCTTTTTTTTTTTTTTTTTCTGGGTAAGTGAACTGTGAACCGGTTCTAATTGCATGTGAAAACTAATCACGTAATTAATAAATCTGTTGAAGAGGTACAAAAGATATCTCTGGATCGATCGATCGACATTGGTACCTCTCCAACAATCCCAACTAGTTAAAGAGGATCTAAATCCATGAATTCCTTTTAATACCAACTGATATAATGAGTCATAGGGTTTACACTGATACTATTTCTTCATACAACAATGTTGGCCCTTATTAAATGAATTCATCTCCTTCCCTCCCATTGTATTGGTTTCTTATTTTGGTTTTTGTTCATAGTTTGTAGGAGATAGGGATTCGGACATAACCCACTTTTATGATATTTTAGCCGCGAAGTTTTCTGGAATGATATATTTAATAAAAAGAGAAGAAGGGTATATGTATTCAATGAGGAGAAAGATAATAAGTGGAAAATGCACAATAAATGTCTCTCTTTCTTTTAAATGGAAAGTTCATAATTCTAAGTTTGCTGCAATGCTTTTTTAAAATGGTAAAATAGATAGCGACCATTTAACTTGTTCATCGGTGGTCCTTTGACACATTAACTTTTTACTCTTCTAATAAGGAACTAAATAGTTTTCAAATAAAATAGCTTGTGAAACTCTACAATCCACCCTAATTGCGTATAAAGGGAAAAGAAATGAAATCAGTTTCAAAAAGAAAAATGGGAAGTTTTGCATAAAAGATTATGTATTAACGAAAAACTCTTATCATTTTGAGAATTATGCTTTTTGTAAGTAATATTTATTGCCCATATTTATTTTGCAGGAAAAGGTTCTCTGAGTAGTTGGGGAAGGATACGTTAGCACATTTATGTCTATCATTGTCTACCTTACTTGAAAGCATCTAGATCCTCTCTAGCAACTAGGCTGCCCAGAGTGGCATCCGACGACTGAGAGGACCTGACCATTATTGGGGTGCATGTCTGACTCCTCCCACTCACCAAAGAGGACCTGAAACTAAGGATGTGAATTTGTAATCGAAATCGAATCGATCCATTTACATCGAAACCGTAAAATCATTTAGTAAATTGTGCGGTTATGGTTTCAAGTTTAAGGCCAATTAGCTAAACGGGTCGGGTCGATTTAAACCACGGAACCCGTTGGTTTCAAATCGAATTGAAACCATTAAATCGAACCGTTTAAAATAGTTTAAACCGTTTAAACCGATCTGATTAATCCTTATAACAATTAAATAAAGAAGGAGCAGTAATCCGTATAACAATAGTGTTCATCCTGCTTTGGTATGATTTATTGTAATTCAGTTCAAGTTTGGGCTTTAAATCATGAACTTGTAATCCATATATGTTACTATATTATTATGTTATCATAGATGGGGTGTTTTGGTTGAATCACCTGTCACTTTAATATTTTATGCTATAGAAGGCTGGATTTGGATGTTGTATGATATTAGTTCTAAATGTTTGAGAATGACCATGCAAAGAAATAGCACTAGATTATCAAATTAAGATATACCATCGTTAATATAGAATCTCTTATTTGTGGTTGCCAATTATTTTTTGATAAGTTTATGATCTTCAGTTTAGAGATTGTTGCAAGTTATAACAAACCGAATGTGAACCGTTTTACAAGCCGTATGGAATAAATCGAAACTGAAACTGTTTAAAATCGTGAAATCGACACCATTTAGAAACCGTGAAAATCGAAATCGTTTACTAAACGGTCACGGTTTCAGAAAGTGGAACCGTTTAGTAAATGGTGCGGTTATGATTTTAATCAAATAAATGTGAACTGAACCAATCCACAATGTTTAAACCGAAATTGAACCAATTAACACCCTTACCTGGAACCCACTAAAAATAATGTCATTACCCTCTAATATATGGCATCATTTTACAGTATCTCATTAGTGCATTCCTCTATGCTGCTTACTCTGATAACCTCTTCATTATTCTATATTTCAAATCAAATGTTGTAAAATTTAATATAATCATATTTGAAATCTTTTGAAGTTGAATACACAATCATGTGAGGTAAAATTTACATACCATATGTAATTTACCCATTTTTTTGTGGTTTTAATTCATTATTTTCCATTAATTTCACTTCCAAATGAATTGATGAAGTTTAGTAGTTTCTAATTTTGAAGAAGAATGTTAACAACAAAAACATGAAAAAGACAAATCAAGTAAACAGATCCACCTCAACCACAAAATCACATGGAAAACATTGTTGATCCCACTGCTTTACACGGCGGAGCCCACTTGCTTTTTCTGTAGTTGTACGTGTTGTGGCAATCTCTTTCAGGCAATAAAGCCGACATTTTTCTGTTTATGACGACTCTTTTAATAAATAATTGAAAAGGAGTGGTATCCTAAGACTAACTTCAAACATAGCTTTACTAGTTTTAATTATGTTTAAGAAAAATGGTAATCATAATTAGTATGAGAAATACACACATTTAATGCTTTTGACTTTGGACTAATTCATTCCAAACAAGTCACCCCATTGCCGTTTAAAACACTAAATAGGACTTAAAATAAAAATGTTTGAAACTTTTTTTATACACCAAAACAAAAATTTTATCACCACTTTAAACATAATCACACAATTAAACAAAATCTAGGCCCTCATTTTAGATGGATGAAGTTACAAAATATGTATTTAGTGTTAATTAATGATAAAATTAAAAAAACAAAAATCATCTGTCAGTTGCTCAAATGGTTAGGGTGAATTGAAAATTGTGTGGATAGACGCACGATTATGCAGTCAGACATGGGACATTACCCCAAGAACATAGATATGGGAAATCAACTTTATCCAATATGTTACTATATTTTAGGGAAAAAAGAATGCCACCAATGTCCAGTGTCTCTTACATGATTTTTTTTTCAATTATTTTCTCTTGCTATGAAAATGTGGATCTCATCCATCCGTACTTTTCAATGCATCCATTGGTGTACAAATTCTTGTTCACACTAATAGTGTGGGAAACCCTCATCCCAATTATTCTATTTTCTTAAGGAAGGCCATTAAATTCCTGATTGTAATTTGTAAATTGGGAATTTAAAAATCTAGCAGGATCGGTCCCTCATCGGCCAAGCATTTTTTTTCTTTCGCTTAGCTCAACCTTCAACCGAAGGTCCCTAGATCGTAGAGCACATAACTATGATCATAGACTTAATATTTTTGGCTAATGATGGGTTTCCAAGCCTTCAGTTTGACCAGTGCCACAGATCCATACTGATTCCATAATCATATGGACTGGGTTATATTGGTATTGAATGAGAACCATTCAACTTTCATCGAAAACATTGAATAACATTAAACATCTTTATGTGAGTGATCTCAAAAAATAAAAAGTGTCGAATTTAAAACCATACATTTCTAAAGGTAAAGATCTTTTACCAACTCCATTACCCTTGGGGTTAATCCAACCATGTGGGTTTAAACATGTTTAGGAGATAATAGAAAGACAAATTTTGGGTGGAGGAGAACCATGTAAAGTTTGTGTATCAGCTTTTACCACATGTTTGATGTTTCTAAACTCACCCCCACCAAGGATTTAGGGGACGGTACCAGTATTGGTGTTGATACCAATTTGGATCGAATTGATATGTATCGATCAATTTTACCTCTTTTTATTAGAAGTACTAATTTTTTATTATTATTATTTTTTATTATTTTACCTTTGAAATGATATAGATATCAATCCAGATTGATTAAGGATGGAAGATGGATCTCAACCAATACCAATCCAACACAGCAAGATCGATACTTGAAACCATGCCTCCACCCTCGACCATAACTGAAAAACATAAAATTCCCCACTGCCATCTGTGGGCCCAGGGTGACGAAGTTGAGAACAAAGAGTGTGGTGGTAAACATTTTCGGATTTGTCTTTTTAAGTCAAGCAAGTCAACAGAAAGAAACAAAAATATTGTGAAAAAAGGAGAGTCGGGGAGGATGGGCAATTTTTTTTTTTTTTTTCGCCTCTTAGTTTGATGCCCTAAGTTCAAAGGTGGACCTTTGTGCCGACTTCCTTGGGTCAAATTAGAGGGGCTAATTGATCCTATACAACTCTCCCACTTGTATTTTTTTTTTTCCCATCCTGTCCCATCTTTAATTATTGCCAATTTATGAAATTGTTTTTTATATTAAAAGCATTTTTAAGCCGGTCCCACCTAATAATAAGAAACAGGTGTCTCGTATATATATGGAATCACGATCTTTGACTTTTCGATGGATGACTCATATGTTAAGTTGGTAATGATTGTGTGAACTACCTGTAGTCTAGCTATGGCAGCTTTTGCTTGAGTAACGAACATAAAAAGCGGGGTCATGCGTTTAAAGAAGAGCTCGTGGGATTGAATTTTGTTATATTTGAATAACTGTATATATTATGAATAGAAATAAGTGAACATTGGCCCTAATAATATCTAGTAAAATGACCATTGACTAATGATAAGGTAAAAAATTTAAATAAAAAAAATAATTTATATTGATTGCAAAGTGTATACTAGTGCCTCCCTTGTCGGATTAGGTTCACGTACGAGAACAATCTCGTAGTCTTTGATCCGTGAAATTGAAATTCACTTTCTTTCTCTTCATTGAATTCCAAATCCACGAATTAGGAACTATGAGATTGTTCTCTCGTACATGAACTTGATCCGCTTTTATTGACGATTAACTCCTTAAACTTATGACTAAAGTTAGAGATCAAATGGTTAAGCATTTAAGGTGGCATTAGAAAATCAATGGAGTGTGAGCCATTAGCCATGTAATGATGGATATAAATCCTCCATACTCTATAAAGCAACAGCTCTACTTAGATTATTCCAACGAAGTGGATTTTTTTTTCAACAAATAAATGGAATTAGTTAAATGAATTCATGCAAACATAAAATATAAAAATAATAATAAAACGAAAACAACACCACGACAACAGGAACAACAACAATATACCAAACAAAGGGAGCTGGTTAAATGGATTATTACTTTCCAAATAAATCTATTTGAAATCATGATTAAGTCAAGATTTAATTAATACATGTTTTTCTTCACTATTTCTCATAAGTTCATTTTAGGCCTGTCCTTAGCTCTTTCAATTTGAACGAGATCATTCTTCTTTCTTGGTGCATCCCAAGGCTTCCAATAAACATTGTCATATTATCTCAAATAACTGACATTAACATCAGGTCAACTTTCAAATTAGCTATAATTATAGTCATTCTTTTCTTTATCTTTCTTAGTTTTACCACACATCAATCTCACCATCCTCATATCTGCTATACTTAATTTATTTCTATGATGTTTCTTAACTACCTAACATTCCACCCTCAAAACATCATAGTCACTCATACAAATTCTTATACAATTTTCCTTAAGCTTTAAAGGAATACATTGACCACACAACACTTATGGATGCATATCTCCATTTCACTTTAATTCTTTATAAAAACATCGTCTTCTATATTGGGTTTATGGGAGGCCCATTCAAGCAAGTTATGCAAAGTAAGCAACATCTACACTCGGTCAGCCTACAACCACTCCATAAATTCTTGCGCAATATAAGTTAGCGTGGTGAGCGGCTATTACTGTTCGTTTTGTTTTACTTACTCATTAGAAAACATCATCTTCTATATTATTTTATTTATTTATGATCGACCTCAAATAAGTAAAATAATCACTTTGCGAGTATCTCTCTTCATGTATCATATTTTTGGCTTGGTCGTCAATGACCATAATATAGCAAGGCAACGGTTTTCCACAAGGCTAGAATAGAAAACCATACTGTCAAGAAGATGAGAGACAAATCCGTTCAGCAAGGTTTGTTTAAATTATACAATTATTCAATATCAACCTCACGACTCATCACGTAAGAACGAATGGGAAGAAATCCCTACTCCGACGTTGTGGGGATATTTCTCTCAATATAATAGTAAAGCATTAGTGATTACACGAGTCAGGTTGGGTCTGTCCATAAAATATTATTTATTTTTAATATTTTTCAAAACTTATCCACTAATTATATCCCCAAGTAAGTGGCCGAGATCTTAAATTAATAAGTGATGAGAATTCCCGCTTTGAGCGTTTTTATAATGATTGTAGACTTGTAGTTTTCACCATTGGTTTTAGTGCATGGTATCAATACAGATCATATCGATCGAATCACCTGTATCGGATAGAAATATCATTAATTTTTTTTCAAAAATACTGATATAAAATCGGTTAGGTATTGACATCAGGAACATACAAAATTAGAATGAATCATCTGATATAGACGATCTGATACTGATACTTAGAACCGTGGTCTCCACTCACTAATCAACAGTTGGATTAGCATCCAGATGCTATGGATGATGATGCCACTTGGATTCTACTATGATAGATCCTCTAAAAAAAAAATAAAAATTAATAATATTAAAAAGATGTAAAAGATTTCGGATGTAAATCCTAAAGATCCCCTGCGAATCCTCCAAAGTCTAAACTCGCAAAAAATTGGGACTTCGGGGTCAAGTAATTCAAGGGTGGCGGCTCAAACCTTTCTATGCATATACTCACTCTTATCTATCTTCTCTAGCTACCCACTCGCTACTCAACATTCATAGTTCACCACTCCTTTTTAAAGTGGAAATTAAATCTTCGTTCCATATCCAAAATCCATAAAGCAGCCAAGTTGATTAGGAAGGTTGCAAAGTTGGGTCAATCCAATATCACCCAGGTTTTAAAAGTTGGTATCTGAATCGGGTCTAGTTGATTTTGGTCTGCTTCATTTTCAATTGGCCGGAATCAGTTTCGAAATTGTTCAAATTCTGTCCAAACCCTAGAAATTGTGTAGGGATCATTCACTCCAAAATAGTAGGAATCGGGATTGAAATCATTCAATTCTAGTTCAAATCAACAAATTTTCTGACCCAGTTGGTATCGATCAATTCAACTAATCCATGTCTGATCCCTTGAATCATGGTTACTCGAGGAAATAGTTTTCCCTAACTTAGAGTCAAGAATGAATCCTTTGACTGATGGGTGTTGAGAGTATCGGAGAATAGGTGGAGGATATTGTCGATTTTGTATCATAGCAGGCAAAATATTTATGACCCTAGATAGATGTATTTTCCCTTTTCCACGATGTGGAAAAACTTTAGAAATTTTATATTATTATCCAATTTTGGATTTTTTTTTTGACAAAATTATCTATCCAAAGTTTTAGCTAACTAAAATACCCAAAACTAAATTTAAGTTTACAAAACTACCCACACAATATTTCAGCTAACAAAATATCCAAAATCAAGTTCGAGTTTACAAAAGTACCCATTCAACTTGATTTTAGTTATTTTTGTTAATTAAGACTATGCGAATAATTTTGTAAATCAAACTTGATTTTGAATATTTTTATTAAAATTAAAATTTTAAGGAATAGTACAACTCAAAATTGGATAATCATGTAATTTTTTTAAAAAACTTTATCCAAAAATTATGTATTTATTTTTTTTCGTTTCCCCTATTTTCAAAGGTTGCAATACCAAAGCATCCCATGTGACATTAAGGTCAAAGAAAATGTGGGGTTTGAATTTTCAATACCCTCCAAGCTTGTTTTATAAGCATAAGAAAGACAAATCAAAATTAATCAAAGAAATGATAATCCCAAAGACCAGAGACCCCATATATTGACAAATGGATCATAGAATCAACCACCAAAAGTTGAAGTCTTGGATTTATCTATTAAGACCTATCATATGATAGGATTTGGATCTTTTATCGCGTAACATAATGTCGATGCGTGTCTAATGTCTAGAAATGCTTTGGGTTGCATGTGACCATCTTGAGCTCCTTGTCAAAACATTTATGGCCGTTGAATACTCACCGATCACCATGATCATTTCTTAAAATAATAAAAAAGTTATAAATTAAACCAAGATATGGCAAGACGTGCAACTCATGATCATCTTCAAGCTTAGCCATAAACACCATTGGAACGTGTGACCCTTCAATTATTTATGTATCTCTGCTGGCCTACTAGTGCCTAAGGTTGGGTATTTTTTTTTTTCAATTTTCTCTTCAAGAAGCATTTATTATAACATTATATTGATATGGACTATATCTCATTAAAAGATTAATAAGTTATGATTAATGGATTATGATATCAAAAATAATTATGAATCATAGAAGTCAACATTTAGACAAAGTGATATTGATTAATATGTAGTATCAGTTATGCTGGTCATGTCCAATGAAAAGAACAGGAAATACCATAAACGTTGTATTGGGCCATTGGGGGTCTGTCAATGTCTGTTTGTCTTATATTAAGGGGGAAGTGTATCTTGTGGGGGAGTATGATTACTATGCATGTACATGTACGAGCACCAATGGAAACATAGGGAAAGCAATCACAAAAGAGTCATTAATTTTCTCTGTTATAAAGGGTGTGTCAGTGATTTCACCTCATGTGTGTCTGGGTGTATGGGCCACACTCCTCCGCATAAAACATTTTTTCTATAGTAAAATAGGAGAAAATTCTCTGAACTAATAGCATAAAAAACACACCAATGAGATACAACGGAAGGAAATTCATAAATATAAGGGCAAAGAGGTTAGTGGGCAAGCTTGTGGTGCAACAATTAAGTTGCACTATTGCAAAATGTTGGCCAGTCAAAGATTCAAAACTTAAAAACAACCTCTCTTGAGAAGCAGGGGGTAAGGCTGTGTACATTTGCCCCTTCTAGACACTGCAGTAGCAAGAGAGAGAGAGAGAGAAGATACCAGTACCTTCTTCTAAAGGCTCAAAGAACCCTTTTTTTTATATTAAAATATAATCAAACCAATGGCGCCTTTCTTAAATTAATGCTATTATTTGTTATTAATAATTGAAAGAGGGTTCCCTTAAAGGTAGCATGGAGCCCGTGCTACACTAGCACGGGAACCAATAAGATTGTTTGGAAACATCAATAGAGGCAGGATTTTCATCCTTCAACAGTTGCGGGGCGGTCATTTTGCTCTCTCTCTATATCTAAATGTAAAGGCAACGCTATCTTTCGGGTTTAGTTTTCCCATAATAATCCAATTTTAAAGGAAAAAAGAAGCATGCATTCTTGTACAAATTTCAGTTTACCCCTCTCATATAATAAACATGGTCGTTGGACTCACAATCTCAACCGGCCAGACTCCCTCTTACTCTAATCATGTGGGTTTGATATGAATCTTATATAGATGATACAATTTTCAGATCCTCATTGGTGTATTATATAGATTTGTTTCTTACAGTGATATCATGGAAAACTCTCTTACCTTTTTTTAAATAATATTCTTATCTATTATTGGACTGTCTCTTCATATCTCTACCATTCTTGTCATGTTCTTTAGGACTTGAACTTGAAGTCCTTCCTCTTCTTCCTTCCATCTCAAAATAATATTTTTTTTTGGGAGAAATTAATTTAACCCATGTTTTCCGGTCCAAATAGAAGTATATAACACTGCATTATGAGGGTTAGGTACTCACATGTCCAACCAAGGAAGACAAAGAGAAGGGTGGATTTTTTTTTTTTTTTTTTTTTGCCACTTGGCTGAACAAAGAACTAGACACATATGATCGAACAAAAAATAAATAAAAAATAGACACATTATTTTTCTCAAATATTCTGTTGCTATATCATTGAGAATCAAAGATAAATTAGAGTTAGCCTTTGACTATGGCGTAATTATCGGTTAACAAATATATTAATAAAAAATATTTATAAAATATAAATCTATGTAATCATTTAGAGTTTAAAAAATAATTAAACATAATTAAATTATGTGCATAGGTTTTCCACGATGTGTGAGTGAGAAATCACACCAATGAGAAAGTAGGAGACGGTTTCATTCAATGAGAGAATATATTTTGTTTGAGGAGAAAGAGTATCAATATAGACCCTACAACTCATTATGTGAGAGTGAAAGAAACTCCACTCCAACGTCGTAGGAATCTTTTTCCTTAAATTGTACCTAGATTTTATCATTTTTCATGAGGTAGCTTGAATTTATTTAATTTTTTCCCTATGACTGTCCATAAGAACATTAATAATGATAAGGGCTAATATTTATTTTTTGGCTTGTTAAGATGCGCTCTCTAAGTGGCGATAATTTAATGTTTTTCAAATTGTAGTTTACTTGAAGCTCAAATTTATTAAGATGTTTTTTACATGTTTATCTATCTATTGACTTTGGAGAAATTTTGTCATAATCAAAGTCGATAAAAAAAAAAGGTTACAATATTTTTTCCCTTTTTAATTAACTTTGTCATTAAGTTTGATTCTATTTGTGGGTTCGGTTCAAGATACAACATATACAAATCAAATTCAAATAGACACCAATTAATTTTCAGAACCTCAAAATTAAAATCGATTTTATGGGCTTTCATCGTTTCATACACAGCTTCAATAATTCAATTTAAATGAAAATAACTTACTAAAATACACAAAATTAATTGGTTAGAAACCTCATGAAGATATAGTCGTGCAACATCGAATATGGTATTATTCATCCCTTTTTCCACAACACAACAAAGAAACCCATAGTAGGTAATTTCACATGATTTAAAAAAAAAAAAAAAACAATTGTATGGTTTCATATGATTTAGATTCTGTCCAGTTTATTCGGATTATATTTTATTCGATTTGGTTCAAACTGGTGGTTTAAATTCCAAATCGAAACCAAATTGAAAGGAATTTCAAGTTTCAAAACCAAAACCAAACTACATTTGTTTGGTTTGGTTTTAATCGGAGGGTTTCGTTTTTGGTTTTCGTTTCTCAATCAAAATTGGCACCCTTACTTTCAATATAACACTTGTTTTTTAAACCATGATGAATCCTATCATTCGCGTATAAATATGATAGGTCATAATGAAATCATTTCAAATATTTTGAAAAACCTTTTTTACTTTTTAACTTAAATAATTTTTAGGAATATGACAAGGGACAATTAGGTTAATGCATTGTTAATGCATTTTCTCACATGACAATATAAAACTTTAAAACTTTGGATTGAGAAGTCATTTTTGATATTTTGTTTTTTAAAAAACCTTAGCAAGGCACATATATTACCCACCTCATTGGGTGACATAAATAAGACTTTTAAATTTTTCATAAATACTCAGTGGTTGTAGTTATGATTTGGATCAAAATCTTCATTATTAAAAACTTAGCTGGTAGAATCTTACCCAACTCCTTTTCCTAATCATCTCCAGTCAAGCTCAGTTGGTGTCTCACTATCATTATTTTATAAGGAGGTAATCATTAAGATTGGGACACTTTGATTTGCATGTTCTAAAGATTAAGGTATATAAGAAGCTTCTGGTTTTGTCTAATTTAATCTAATTAATAATTAATAATTTAATATAGAAGAAGAGTTTTCGGTCCAAAAAGGTGCTTTCTACACTAACATAAGTGTCAATGAGAAAACACCTAGAAGTATCAATATGATAGGTATTTCCACTTTTTATTGGAACAGTTATTTCACTTGCCTCTGTGTCTCGACGTAACCCTTACATTTGTTGGTCAAAGATTTTTTTCTCTTTAATATAAGTGTAATTCCAATTAAAGGGTCTGCAACTTGCCCTATAAATTTGAAGTTTGGAAGTACCCTTCATTATGCTTCTTGCAACTTGCACTCAACCAATCAAAAAATATTAGGATCATATGTTAGGCTTTTCTAACTCTTTCGAACAGACAAACTCTGGGGTCAATGTGTGTGATTAGTTAATGGGAAAGATTAATTAGCTGTCATGCATGATAATCTGGAGATTGTGACTTAATTTTTTACCTCTATTTGTTTGTTTAATGATGGGAAATAGATTGAGAAAGATAGAAAATTGTAAAAGTACAGACATGCAATGGCCTTCCACTGCTTCATTGGAAGCCAATTTGCAGCTGAAAATCCAATCTAAGAAATGATATTATAAGCCAATTTGCAGCTAAAAATCCAATCTAAGAAATGATATCATCTTCAGGGAGAGAATTCCTTAGGATATTAGTGGAGTGGGGTGGGCCGGTGGGGTGGGGTGGGGTGTGGAGAATTTGCATGCCAGTTCATTGTGTATGCATGCCAGTTCAACTTGTATGCAGAGATTGATATCATTCACGTACATAAGATCAACAGAGAAATAACACTCTAATGTTGTGAGATTTTTTTTTTTTAATTATCTTATCTTAGAAGAAAGTCCTTGATTTTCACCCACAATGAAGTAAATGTTGAGTGCTTAAATTCTAAAGAGTGCCAAAGAATCCTATCTAACAACAATAAAGGAGGTTGATGGAGATTGGGATTCACTTTAGACCAAGGAAGGTACTTTGAACCTTGGATAATAGGAATAAAAGAATAATAAGACTCACTGCTCGAAAAGTCCAATCATATTTTCAAATAATGGTAGATGAAGTGATTCTCTATCATGAAAAACTTTCCCCTCTAGAATAACTCAAAAGATTCATAATATATAATTTCTCTAAGAGGTTCCTAAAAAGTAATAGCCCCAATCATATCTCGATTAGATGAATAATAGTCCAAGCTGTGGTTTAAAATATTGGTATCTGTCTGTATCAGCTTGGATTGGACAATTTTATCCTCACTTTTGAGAAATTTTTTTTTAGACAGACTTACCCTTGAAACGAACTCAAACGGATACCAATATAAATCGGCCATATCAATTTTTTAAACTATCATCTAAGCTCTATCTATGGAGCATACTCAATCGATTCTATTCTTTAATAATATTCCAACAATGATATTAAAAAAAAAAAAAAAACAACAAGATACTAATATAACAAACAAAAGGAGTTTTTCTATTTTGCAGAAAAAAAAGTGATTTTTTTTTTTTTTGATAAATAAAAAAAAAAGTGCTCCATAATAGTAATCATAGCCCCCAAGACAAGCTCCCGTATAACAGGCAATACTTTCGCAAGACCAATAGACGATAGTAAGTATGCCAAGACTCAAACCCATAATCAATCAACCGATGATGGATTAAAAGAGCATTTTCACCACTAGGCTATCAACCCCATTTGTGAGAGTGATTGAGTGATGGTTAATCACTCTTCTAATACAAATTGATTGACGCTAGCTACTCCCTCTAAGTCAGGCCATTTTTATAAATCTAAGTCTAATTTTAGACTTATAGATAAAAGAGCATAGAAGAAGAAGAAAAGTTAGAAAGACTTTGTGCCCTTTAGTGTCCTTTTCTTTATGTCATAGACGTCTCGACTTTGGCTTAGTCTTAAGTCTTCCCTTGCTTTCCTCAGCCACTCATTTGTGGGTTTTTCTTCTTCAAAGCCCTAAAAGTTCGGGCAGTGAGGCCACTAAGCCACATCTACATCCCATCATGGCAAGGGCGGTTAAGAGAGAACAATCTAGTGGGATATTCCCCCTTAAATTCCTTTCACTATCATTTTATTAATTCTATTTTAAAAATCATTTTCATACTCAAATAAATAAATCAGGTATTCAAATTTAAATTGTTTAGATATTTTGATCATAGTTTATAGGGATTGGTTGAATAATTCTCAAATGCTCTTTAATGTTGCATTTGGTACGCATTATCGGAATGTATTTTAGGTCGATAATGCATTTCAAGAAAAACAAAACTTTAATTTTAAAAAGTTCACTATATTATTTCAAATGCTTTCAAATTATAGTTGTATAGTTCATTCACTTTAACTGTGATTTAGAGTTAAGATCTTAGGAGATGGAGTGCCCAAAACCATAAAATGTTGAGGTTGAGAAGATGACAAATGTATGTTGGAAAAAAAAAAATAGTGGGTCTCGATGTTTAAGATCATCAATTGAAGACTTATGTTGCATTTGGTATGATTTTTTAGAACACCACACTACCGACCTAAAATGCTTTCCAAGATTGCATACCAAATGCAGCCTAAGTTGGAGGTAAAAAAAAAAAAAAAATCTGAAAATCGACTACAGTTGCTGCACCGATGCAGTGAGTATTAGGTGAGGAGCCCCTTGGAGCGCATACCCAGATGTTCTCAACTATTCGATGCTCACCTCACCACTCGTTGCAGAGGATGTGAACTCGTAAAAATAAGGATTTTGTGTGTATTTTCTATCATATCATTTCAAGAGTTGTCATTATCTTGCATGCATTTTCAGCACACACATGAAAAGACAGTTTTTACCCTCACTAAAATGTAAAAATATAAATTATTGGAGAGAAGTTTTGTGCATAGCCGTGCATGTTACGTAGTAAGTGCACCAAATTGTTGGGTGAAGTGAAAAATCATGTATCGTACATGATCGTATCCGTTCAACAATTTAGTATATGACCATGCACCATGTACAACCGTTCATATATTTTTATGCCTAAATTATTTGACACCTTAAAAGATACCAACAAGCAACCCTATTTCTTAGTGTGCGGTTCATTTGCAGCCTTGTTTTCTTCCTAAATTATTCAACTATTGTGTTTCAGATAGAGATAGACTCAAATTTTGGTTAAGTTGATCAGTTTGGCTTCAACCATTTTGACTTCAATTCTCCTGATTGCTTGGCACACCTGCACTTCACATGGTGTATATAATTCCTGATTCAAAGTTTGAAAACCAATAAAGGAGAAGAACAGATAAGGCCTTCCCCAAATGGGAGAGGAGTCTGGAAAAAGTGATGAAACCCTTCAATTCAAAGATAGTGGCCTTGACGATAAGTCCAAGTGACGAAAATCTTGGATTGGTCGCAACAAGTTTTTCAAACGTTAGGGCACGAGCTTTGAAATTTCTAAATTAGTCTCTTTTCTAAGGGTGTCAATTGGTACAATATTTGATACGGTATAATATGTTAAGAGTAGATATCAAATTCACATGATGTTGAAAAAATTCTTATATTTCAATAATAATTTTGTATTGATTTGATACGATTTTAGTATAATTTTTATTTTGTCGACGTAAGCTACATCAGCCTTTGGACACGAAACACTCACCCTATATATAATTATGGTGAGAAAAACATAATTTTTTTTAATGACTCATATTGGTTTCAATCCGATTTTGATTTCCATGTTTGAATCAGTCAATTTTAATGCAATTCATATTTGTTTTGCAATACATTAGTCCAAAACCAATCTAATAAGCTTCGATCGATTCAATTCGATACCATTTTGCTGGTTGGATTAAAATTTTGACGTTGCCATTCTGTCACTCTTGTCAAAAAAATTTAAAATACGTGAGTGGAACCCACCTTATGTCTAAAGGCCCAAAACCGTGCCTATTAGGCATTTGCTTCACATCTTAAAACTTCTTTCATGTTGGACACTTCTTAATTCTTTCATGTTGGACACTTATACTGATTGTTCAGTTCACCTTCTGAACATAGCCAGTTTGGAGATGATCTTTTACTTTAGTAACGAGTAGCTAGGTAGTTGGGCTCTAATATAAATCCAAGAAAAATCACTTGTTGGATCTTTATCTGTCTAGTGAGAGTCTCAAAAGAAAAAAAAAGAAGAAAAAGAAGAAGAAGAAGAAGAAGATCAAACTAGTTAACTTTTGTCATTGCCATTCAAGTCTTGATGGTTCCAAGATATTTGTTTAGAAAGAGAATTACCTAAAAGGCAATGTGACTTCTACACCAGTGCAAAGGCCAATGGGAGCTCTAGAAGAAGCTTCAACACGGATGAGATTCCTGCCTTTCATATTAGTTTCGCAATACTCTAGTCCAAAACCAATCCAATAAGCTTTGATCGATTCAATTTGATAGTATTTTGCTGGTTGGATTAAAATTGGGTAATTTACAACGTCTCCCCCTGAAGAATGCCACAATTATAAGATCACCCCCTCTGTTTCACCAAATTAAACTCAGACCCCCTACCGTTAATCACTGTTAAATGAGACTTAAAAATGATGATTTTATCCTTCTTCCCTTCTTCCCTTCTTCCTTTCTTCCCTGTCTTACGGCATTGTCTTACTAATACTCATCCTTGTGATCCACCTCTTCTCCTCTTGGTTAGTTGGACTATCAATTTTCCATAATCGAGATGCAGGGAGTACAATAGAGGAATGCCGAGATTTACTCAACTCCCAAGCATCTGCAGAAATACCCACAAAATCTTCAGGGCCAAAAATTTAGAGAATCAGAGAATGATGAAGCAAATGAGTAAGAAGACAAATTGAAGGGATCGTACTTGATGTTCTTGAGTGCGTCGTGTCGTTCAAGCTTCGGTGACTTTCGCTGCTTTTGATCCAACATAGAAGCAATTGCTTCGTCTTCCTCTTTCCTTTCTCCTTTCTCACAGTGATGGAAAAGTCGCTAGAGATGGAAGTGACTCATCGGATATGCAACACACAGTTCCTAAGTTCAATGAGATGCCGCTGGCTACCACTGCTTTGAACGATTGCCGATGGTCCAACAATTACGATTTGGGTGAAAGAAATATTAAATTATTGCAAGGGTATTTTTGGTACTTCATATTTTATAAGGGTATTTTGGTATTTAAAATAATATATAATTGCTGACATCAACAAAGAAGGTATATTCCTTAATAGTGACTGACAGTAGGAGGTCAGAGTCTAATTTGGTGAAATAGAAGGCGTGTTCTTATAATTATGGTATTCTCTAGGGGGTGGCATTGTAAATTATCTATTAAAAATTTGACACTACCATTCTCTCACTCTTGTCAAAAAGTTTAAAATACGTGTCTAAATTTAGATGAGTGGTACCCACCTTATGTCTAAAGGCCCAAAACCTTGCCTGTTAGACGTTTGCTTCACATCTTAAAACTTCTTTCATGTTGGACACTTATACTGATTGTTCAGTTCACCTTCCAAACATAGCCAATTTTGGAGATGATCTTCTACTTCAATAACGAGTGGTTAGGTAGTTGGGCTCTAGTGTAAATTTAAGAAAGATCACTTGTTGGGTCTTTATCTATCTAGTGAGTCTTAAAAAAAAAAAATTAAATAAATAAAAATAAAAATAAAACTCAAACAAGTTAACTTTTGTTATTGCCATTCAGGTGTTGATGGTTTCAAGATATGTTTTTTAGAAAGAGAATAATCTAAAATGAAACTTGACTCTTACACCAATGCAAAGGCCAATGGGAGTTCTAAAAGAAGCCTCAACGCGGATAAGATTCCTATCTTTCATGAGGGGCTGAACGTAAACCATCCCCCCACCCCCCACGCCCACCCCTTCGAGAGTGTATGGGTGTAAAAGGCGAGCTGCCTTTTAGGCTTCTGTTTTTAATTTTCTTAATATATTAATACCACGCCTTTGCCAAGGAGGTACGTGTCCCAAGGTTGGCCAAGCACTCTTTTTTTCGTCAAGGCCAAGGCCAAGGGCAGGGACCTACTATCTGTTTCCATTCTACAATGGAGAAGATATGGTTTGAATGTGAAGTTATTATCATGTGGTCACCCATTAATCGGCTCATGATGGCCAGAGTCCTTTATAAGTTATGGAATCTGAAAAGGAGGAAAGAAAAGCATTCTGGGCCACCAATATCCCTCAAACCCAACTCCCACTTCACTTGGGCTTTTTCACAAACATAAAACGTGTACAATGAGAGTTGGATTTGTCACTGCCTGAATACCTTTTGGAAAATCATGTGGGTGGAAAGGGAAATCATATATGTCACAACTGAGAAAGGAAAATCCATCATTTTGTTTGTTGTATGTGTCACTTGGACTGCCAAGTGGCACTCAGCATTGAACAATTAGTCACTTTATATTGGGTCTCTCCTTAAAGTCTTTGTTGGAGGTTCAATGTATGATACATGCTTTCATTTTACAATCTTGTATATTTAGGGAAATGGTTGGAAGCTGTAACTTCAAAGTTTAAAAATATAATTTGATTGAAGATCATGTCTATGTTCATTCAATCTCTCTCATGGTAGGTATGGTTATGAAGCCCATGTGAATGAAAGTATTATTACATTATTGTTTGAATCTTTCTCCCCACGTGATGATCTCTTCATGAGATCTTACTGTTCATGGGATAACAAAATGTGAATCAATACTATATTAAATATTTTGATTCTTGATTCATATATCTGATGGAATCCAATGTGGGTATAGATGATTATGAACTCTCTCTCTTTTCTGGTTGCTTTAACTTTCTAAACCCATCAATCCCTTTCAAAGTTTGTCCTTCTGGAATTGTCTTTGTTATTCATACATGTTGCTTGTCATTATAGTCAATCTTCATTATCACCATAGTCCTGGAGGGAAGGTGAAAACTAAGAAAAATGAGTAGACCTACAACGGACCAAACATGCACAATGTGTTGTTAATCTCTCTCTCTCTCTCTCTCTCTCTCTCTCTCTCTCTCTCTATATATATATATATATATATATATTTCCAAATTTTGTGTTGGATAGGATTCATTGAAGAGTAGGATCCAAGTCTCCTGTTGCTTCTTCATTGAGTTGATATTCTTAATTTTCTTTTTTCTGGAGAGGGTTTCTTCTTACGCTTGAGTGCAGTTTTGAGGGAATGAGGAAGGGGAATGCCCTTTCGAATCTGACTATAGGGGTGAGGCATTTATGACATTTCACCCCTTCATAGGCGAAATGAGCATTGAATAACCCTCGTCCGGGATTTTGGGAGTCCTCCTTTCCTGTGGATCTCTTATCTTTTGTAAATCAGTTTTTTTTTTTTCCTACTGAGATTTAATAATTTTTCCTTCAAGGGTTTGCATTAAAAGAAAAAAAAAAAAAAAAGACAGAAAAAAAATAATATAAAAGACATACATAATAAGACATGGTCGAGTTGAGTTGAGTTGAATTGAGTCCAGCATCGAGAAGAAAAATTTTAATTGAATGGAGTTATGTGGCAACAAAGTGGGTCTTTTATATACATATTTGTATGATACATTCCACGTATTTCAATTACATGACAAAAAGATTGACTATGGGCCATCCTAAACTAATGGGCTTTTAGGAGTGCTCAGTGTTACCAGACTTGGGCTTGAGTTAGGTTACTGAGCTAGTCTTTGGCCTAAATCCTCATCATTGATAAGAAAAAATTTAGAATAAATGCCATTGATAGATCATTAAGCCAGGCCCAGATTTACAGGCCTGCTCCTCGATGAGCTCAGTGAATCAAAATTTTCTAAATAAATAAATGGGCAAGAGATCGTTACCTGGTCGTATGGTCCTAGCACCAGTGCCTAGGGCCAATGAAAGTATTGGAGCATTACTATAGATATGATTCTTGAATTCATTAGAGGGAGGGCTCGTAATTTTGTGGGCTCCTATTTCAGGTTGTAAAAACCACACAACGAGGTAACATTCTTTTTAAAATGAAAAAAGAATTACATTGGGGAGCGTGGCTTATGCCAGTGCTCTTTATGTCCATCTCTCTACTCCCCAAGGGAAAATACATCTTTACCAATTGTATTGGGGAGGAGAGAGACATCTTTGTGTGCCTCTTTGCATAGGGAGTGTTGTTGTAGGTCGTGTTTCCGGAAAGAGAACCACTTCCCATAAATTAAGGAAAAAGAATGCTACCTAGTTGCATGGCCCTTCTGCCCAAACACATATTAGAAGGGGGGGGGGGGGGAAATGACCGCCCCACCCCTATGAAACAAAAAACACCCACCTCCAGTTGATACCCCTGCATGCCCCCTCATTGGCCCCAATGCTGGTGTAGGGCCATGCGGCCAGGTAGCGTTCTTCTTCCCAATAAACTAAGAGTAAGGAGGGGAAAGTTTGTTGTTAATTTCATTAAGTAACAAAATGAGTTGTCCAATTCAGTTACATAAAAGGTATATACAATTTCTTTTTTTTTTTTTTTTTTTTTTTTCTCTCTTAAGCTCCTAAGGTTTCACTCACTTTCATTCAATTTTAAATTAAATGACTTTCTCACAACCTTTATTATTCCCTCTTAAGATCTGCAGGAGGTAGAAAAGAATCCATGGTAAGTCCACAGATATTAAAATCAACCTCTTCAATTGTCCATGTCTCCTCCATCTTTCTCTTATGATTGGTAGAACCCTCTCCATATCTAAAAAGAGTGACAACTGTTCTTCCACTGTGAGCAATATTGAGGCCATCAATGTATCTGTAATCCTCAATCACTGATTCCATGCTTGTCTCCCAAAAGATACTATCATCTCCTCTTCCCTTCTTCATGCTTAGTAAATGTGAGTCTTCAAACTTAATGAGAAGCCCAGTTCTTTGGCTGAAGTATCCCCATATTGTGTGGTGGATGTTCTCAAAATTGTTTGTGTTTCTAGCCCTGAGTGTTGATGCACTTGCCTCTAGTTTCAATATGAAGCAGTCCTCCTTGTTGATGATCTTCTCTCCTATGCATACCGCATCCGAAAACAAGTTCGCGGTTGATCTTGGGTCCAACCCCTTCACAATTAAGCAAAAATTCAGTTAGTTCTATTGGTATTCTACGCGGACGGTAGAAGTAATAATCTCACATCAGTTAGATTGGACTGATTTTGATTTGGTTTCTCCAATTGGGTATATTGATTTTGATAGTTCAATTTCTTAGGATTCGACTCTTCTCCTGAGCGTCCATCGCCCAGGCCGCCCCATAGCTACTTTGGCTAGTGCCATGTGCTTAGGCGATGATCCAACGTTTTGAGAGAAAGCACGGAGAACGAGACACTGACAAAGGCATGGAAAACGAGGCACTAATAACCTTTGGATCACCGCCTGAACACGTGGCACCCGCCCAAGTAGCTATGGACGATGGGCTCTCATGAGAGGAGTCGGATCCAATTTCTTAACGATTTGCTATGGGTTTGCCACGTAAATATGTTCATACATATTAATGAATTTTGGGTTGGTGTTGATTTCTTATCGGGTTCTATACGTTTGAGTTAATTGTTTAGGTGTTTTATCAATATGGGTTTGTTGTTGCGGAACCCATCTCAAACATGATCCAAGAAGTTCATATCAATTTCGGTTGGCAAAGGCCAACTTTTGACTTCCCTTAGAGACTTATATGTACTTGAGCATCATATCCTTAATGGCTAGCTTCTTAGGATGAGTTCTAACCGAGTCCTAACAAATTCATCAATCTTCAAACCACATAATTTATGAGCTGCAAATACAAAAAAACTAACCTGTACAAAGCGGCGCAAGGGTCTTGGGGGACCCTTAGAGGCGTGTGATTGTTGGGCGGCGTATTGCCTCCAAGCAACCTTGCCGTCGCTGCCGGCACTAACCTTGCAGCCGGAAACCACCAGCTCTAGGTACCACAAATCTGGGTTCTTTTGCCAAAGAACAAAGCCGCCAATCTCAGCATTGCCTCTAGCCTTAACGCTCTCGTCGCCTTCACTCAGGTGGAATTCCGAAGAGGTCATCTTCACCTGTCCAATGGCATACATGCTGTGGACGGCATTCAATGCTGATAATCCTCCAGTCGCCGCAATGTATTGCTGAACGATATATTTGGCTGTGGAAGCTTCCTATCAGAAAAATTAATTAATTAAAATTTTTGAATTTGAAAAGAAAGATAGACACATAAATCAATCATTTCATTACTTACAATGGAACAATCTTTAATGGGATGAATGATGGTGGAGTCATGTTGAACTTGGAGAGGGATAAGAGGGGAACCAACAACATTGAGGAGAAACTGAAGGTCGGCGTTGCGGCCGGAGAGGGCAGGGGCAGAGGCTAACTTATCTGCACATTGGGATTTCATCCAGGTGCGCATGTTCTGCCACCGGAGGGCATTGTTGTTGGTGGTGGTGGGGGTGGTGTTATTGTTGCCGCCCATGCTCATGCAGGTAAACATCTCTTCTGGGATGGGTACCTCTAGAACGGTCTCGAGGCCATCCTCACGGTCGAAATTTGGGCACAGTTTCCTCATAATATGTGGAAATGGTTGGAGAGAGAAGAAGAAGAAGAGAGAGAAAGAGAGAACAGGGAAGAAGAAGGAAGGAAGAGCCTTGGGAAAAGGCTACCTTCCCGTTGTGTGTAAGGTATTCTAATGGTGTTGGGGGGGGAAGGGGAGGAGCAGGCGGCCTTGTGGTTTTGGGCCGGGGGGCATGGGGAACGGCTCAAGGTGGAGAGCAAGTTGACCAATCTTTTGCCTAAGGCTCCCCTTGTGTTTAGGGGTCGTGAGGGCTCTTCGTGACTTGCTGTTTTTGGGGCATTGTTCTTTGCTGGCAAAATCTTTGACCAGGAAGTCATTAGAATCATATCAATTTCAAATTTTCTGAAAGTGCCACTTGTTATTTTCTTATTGCCAGGCATCCACCAACTTTCCACCAAATTTTTTGTAAATAAATTTGAAAAAATCAATGCTGATTGGTGGCTGAGAAAATAATGGTCGCAAACAGATTTGCCCACCAACATCATCATCTCTCTCTCTCTCTCTCTCTCTCTCTCTCTCTCTCTCTCACACACACACACACACACATATAAAAGAAACTAAGGTAAGGATCTTTATATCTGCAACAATGGAGATCATAGCCCAATCTAGAGAGATTGGTGTATCATTTAACGAATCTATATATAAGCCATTTGCAATCAGTATCTGAGTAGAGGACCAGACACTGAAAGTCTGGCCCGATCCAGCCTGATTTAGTTGATCCACATTCGAATCAATATCGGGATCAACATTATGGGTGTCAATTGGTCAGCTTGGGCTAGTTCGTTGGGCCTAATCCGGCTTCATTATAGGTCAGGCATGATCTCATTTACAAATGATTGGTCGGATTCTGGCCTTTAATCAGGCTACCAATAATAAGGTTAAATAGGCTTTAAAATGGCTAATGAGATGTTTATCTCTAAACAAGCTCTAATTGGGTTATAAATTGACTTTAAATGTGTCGGGCTAGTAGAGTTATAAGTCGATCGATCCCATGCATCGAGAACAACCATTTATAATTAGGTTAGGATTCAGCCCGACACGTTTATTAAATGGGTTGTGTTGTTTCAGGTTCAACGGATTAGGCTCAATCAAGCTTGCTGGTGTGAGCCTAGATTGGCAACCCTAATCAACGGAGTCTAACACCAATCTAGTTATCCTTCTCACCAAAAGACTTAAACGTAACTTGATAATACTACAAGAAAGCCTGGAATTTTTCCATATTTTATATATGGTTGATGGACAATTTTAAGGTTATTAATGTTCCTGTACAAACTAATGCTTTTATTTCTTAGGGATATAATTCTAGCAAGAAAGGTTAGTCTAGATCAGGTTACGTGTAGCTCTATTTTTGAGGAGGATAATACTACGTATATTTATTTGTTTGTTTTCATTATTTAAATTTCTTATTTTCATCGAGTGATAAAAAGATTAGTACCCAAATAAATAGCATCAAAACCCATCATTTTAATACCAAAAAGGTGGGAAGATACCTTTTATCTTCAGTGGATACATTCCTACTTATATATACACCACACCTACTAAAATTTATTTGTTGGCCAAATAAGTCAGATAAAAGATCTAAAATTGATCGAATGATCAAAGCATTAATTATTAGTTTTTATTCTTAAAAACAACTGTGAAATTTCAGGAGTTCTTTTTGCAACCTCAATACCTTAAAACATGTAATAACCACAATAAATCTATAAAAGCCTAGAAAGACCCTCCATAGCCATTATAAAAATATAAGGACATAAAGGACAACCCTATCTAATATATACCTCGAGAATGATCAACATTCCCAAAACAATTTTCTTCTAGTTTAATATATTAGGAGACAAAAAAGACCAAATGCCCAATCAAATCACATTATTTAGAACCAAACCCTAAGAATTTAAAGGTTGTTTTAATCAAACCATTCAAGCCTTTCATAGGCTTTTGATATATCCAATTTGATAGCCATATAACCCTGTTGTTTCTCTTTATGAGTTTAAATAATAAATATTCTTGAGCAATATCTATATTATTAGTTATCTGTCCATTCTTGAGAAGTAGGTACCTATCTATTGAAATAAATTTACGATGATTCACCAATATTTTTGTAATAATTGAATAAGAAACATTGCGTAGGCTTATAGGACGAAAATCTTCAATCAATTCTAGGTTTTTCTTTTTTTTCCTAACAATGGGTATCCAGGCCTTTGGCCTGACTAGTCTCGCGGGCCCATGCTAACCCCACAACAGCATGAATCGGGTCATATGGGGTTGAATGAGAACCATTCAACTTTCACTGAAAGCAGTGAAGAGCATTAAACACTCCCATGTGAGTGGCCCAAGGTGTGCCTAGTGGGAGTCAAACTTAAGACGTCCGAGTTTACGGCTCATACCAATTTCAATTGATTCTAGGTTAATCTTCTTAGGAACAAGAGTAATGAGAATATGTTTAATACTAAATGGAAGATACTGATTTGTGAAAAAAAGTCCTTCACAAAATACATCAGATCATGTTTTATCAAATCCCAACACATTTGATAAAAATAGCTTGAAATCCATCATAACTAAAAACAATAGATTTAATCTTATTTTCATTAGGAAGAGATAAGAGACAGATTATCATCAACTGATTGACAGGGAAAATAAAATTCAATAAAAGTGGAATCTAAAGGATTAGAATGTTATACATAGCCCCCAACTGATTAACAAATGTTTGAGCAATATCATTCGTATTATCAAACTCTTTCATCACAATCATAAGCAACTAGAATCCTATGTTTCCAAATATTTCGACGAGCCAACCATAGAATGATAGTATCAAGCATTCCTATCCCCATCTCTAACATTATTGCGTCTCAACTTTTGAAACCAAAACAGCTCTTCAGTATTTTAAGAATCACTAATAAGGGTGTCAACTTGTTGGGCTCCTTCGACAGGTACAGGGTGGAACAATTTCATTTGTTTACTTAATCGGGCCTAAGTTGGGTAGTCAAGGTATTGTCTATAATCGGTCGGGCAGGCTTGGGCTTTAATTGGGCTATATGGGCCTTAGATGGGCTACTGGGATATTTAACTTTAAATAGGTCATGCCTAAAATTGTCTCTAAAAGATGGAAATACCAATAAAATGAGAATTATACGGCCTTAAAAATCTTAGAAGTTAAAGGCATCAAATTACCTTAAAAACCTTTACTTCATACTTCATGATGGTGGAAGTCAAGAGTACACTGAACAAGGGGTGTCAGCAATCGGGCTTCGTTGGGCTCTTAATTAGCTAGTCCCGATATGGAAATTTTATAGGTATTACACTCTTATCAGGAACAACCGATTATATCTGAGCAGGGCTTAAATCTGACACGTTTATTAATCAGATTGAATCAAATTAAGCTTCAAACGGTCGGGCTTAGTTGGCATGGAATTGACACCCCTATTGCCTCTTTTTTTATCAGGTGAAAGATGATGAGCAAATAAAGAATTTTTTTCGTGCATCCATATAGCCAAAAACAATATTATTCCATTTGTGTAATAAACAACTTCAACTGGCCAGCTTTTTTTTTTTAAGGCTCTATTAGGTAGAGTTTCTCCCCAAAAAAAAAATCCGATCATGATCAGAACCAATAGCTGGCAATATTTTTAAACAATAAAGAGAAGCAAGTTATCAGCCAGGACATTCTTTAATCAGAATAGGTCCAGGTATAGAAATACTTTCTAAGGTAAAAGAATTAATTATTCTTCTAAAGAGCCTGGGTTGTTAGGGAGTTCAAAGAAGTATGATTGCCACCCAAATTATCCCTTTTAAGATAAATTCCTTTAACATTGGACTCTCTTGCTTTGGGCATGTGGGGTTTGCCGAGTTTAGGGGTGGTGAATTAAATGTATATTTCTTGTACACACACACACAAAATTTTTTTTTTTTAAATAAATACAAATAAAAATCAACATAACCCATTGAACACTTGTAATTGAGTGGAGTTCAGCTGGATTGTTAGATTTTTTAATTTTTTTTTATAGGTAGAGAGAGGAAGTAAATAACATACAGGAGACTCAAATTCAAGATCATGTGGAGAGCATGGACTTTTTGCCCACCACAGTTCATCAACTATGCTAGACAATTGTTATTGCTGGAGTTCTTTTCTATGCAAAGAGAAAATAGTATACGTGAGTGGAGAAAGAAAGAAATGGAGTTCTTTTCTATGCAAAGAGAAAATAGTATACGTGAGTGGAGAAAGAAAGAAAAGAATGAAAAAAAAACCATATTCAATCTTCAGAACACAATACAACCCCTCTATTCAACACTACCTCTTTATCTCATAAAAGTTGAATCTACACACTCACTTCTGTAGTTCTATGTTTAGCTTCAGAATTTCTGGTAAACAACATTTCAATCTCTTCCAAAGCCTTTCCCTTAGTCTCAGGAAGAAAGAAGTAAAAGAACAATCCAGCGAAAAATGCAAAACCAGCAAACATAAAGAAAGCTCCACCAATAGTTATAGCTTGATAGATTGATATAAAGCTCATAGAAACTGCAGCATTCATAGCTCTATTAATAGCTACACCAATGCTAGCTCCTTGAGCCCTAAGTCTCAATGGGAATATCTCAGATGTATAAACCCATGTGATTGGTCCAAGCCCAATTGAGAAGAAAGCCACATATATATATGTAGAAATAATACTTAAACAAAGAGCCCAAAAGAGCTCCTTTTTGGAATGATCCACCATGGTCAAACAAAACCCTAATACTGCTAGTGCTGTGGTTACTCCACTAACACTAATCAACATCATTCTTCTCCTTCCAAACCTGTCTAGGAAGCAAGTAGCAGTTAAGATGAAGATTGCCTTTGTAATCCCAACCCCAACTGTTGCAAGCAAGAGCTTCTGCTTATCCACAATCCCAGCTTTCTTGAAGATTCTTGGACTATACAAAACCACAGCTTCAATACCTGTAAGGTGCTGGAAGAAATGGATCCCACAAGCAGCTAGTAATATCCGGCGAACCGCCGGTGTTGGCCTAATGAATAGTTCTTTCCAGACACCGGCACCGGTGGCTGTCTGGTTAGGTGGATTCACTACATTTTCAGTACAGTTCTCGTCGATCCCGGCGGCTGCCTTAATGTCGATAAACCTAGATTGTGCTTCTCCTTTTGTATCAGAAACCACTAATAACACCTCCTTAGCATCCTTAAGACGGCCTTGCATTACCAACCACCTTGGAGATTCCGGCAATTTAAGGATTCCCAATGCTAATCCGATCGATGGAATGGCGGCGACGCCGAGCATCATACGCCACCCAATCCTCAATGGCAATTTCGAAAAGCCGTAATTAGAGATGTAACCTAGTAAGATGCCAAGACTAATGCAAAGCTCTGGGAGAGAAGAAAGGGCTCCTCGGTGTGCAGAGGATGATATCTCGGTTGAATACACCGGGGCAATCATGAGAGCGAAACCGACACCGATACCGGCGGTGCAACGGCCGGTCATGAGGACTGCGAAGTTAGGGGAGTAGCCCATTAGGATTGCACCTACCATGAAGATGAGAGAGGCTACAACGATTGTGTAACGTCGACCTATCACATCTGAGGTTTTCCCAGCAAGGGCTGAACCTATTAGAGCACATAAGTTTAGGATCCCTGCAAGGATTTCGATCTGGGTATCGTTCAGTTTCAGATCTTCTTTTATGAAGATGTTAGCTCCACTCATGACACCCGTGTCTGTAGCAGAAAATTATATTTTAATTCTTGGATGAATAAACAAATAAATATATTAAATTAAATCAAAATTAGATTGTCCCAAAAAACAAATAAGAAGTGTATCTTTAGATAGATACAAAGTTTTTTGAGATAGGATTTGTTGTACTATCACCTGGTTATCTAGGTCAGTATCCAACACTTATCATTCCTTCGGTCAAATATAAGAATAAAAAGAATCATACTTGAAATAAAAAGAACAGATGTTAGATGCTGATTTGATCAGGTGATCGTACGAGCAGTTAATTCATTTTTAAGTTTTTTTTTTATAATCAAATGGCCGGATTTGATGTGAGTTAAAGTGGTTTTAGGTTTTCTCGTCTTATAAGTTAGTTTATGGGGTTGATTTCTCATGAGATTCGTATCTTTTATATAAGAGCAGGTCCCAATCGTCGCACGTAAAAGGTGACCTGGCGCAAGAGTGAAGATAGGAAAGAGCTAAAGATCCAACTAGAACATCTAATGGAGGAGTTGCTTTGGATATAAAACTTTCATTATCAATAAACAGTAAAAACAAAAAGCATGTTCAGTTCACTGGTTTGTTTGAAAGGAGTTTTGCTAAGATTACGAGAAACTTGACACGTTAAATAAATTTTTTCTGATAGATGATAACAGTTTGGCGTTAATTTCTCGTGTTGTTAGGGTTTTCGTTGAGGATGAGAAACTATCTCTGAAAAATCTTAAGAAACTCAATCCCAGTGTAGAGAGAGAGAGAGAGAGAGAGATCAGAGACTCACCATAACCAAATATAATGGAGATCAATGAAGCCACTATAGCGCATCCAAGTGTGTACTTGTTCAGCTTTGGATGTTCCTTCTCACCCTCACCTTCCATGGCAGCCATCAGCCTCCTTCTTCTTCCCTTCTGTATTGTCTTTCCACACTCTCAGCTCTCTCTCTCTCTTCTCTCTCTTCTCTCTCTCTTTCCGGGGTTGTGGTGGTTAACTCATCTCACTCCATATCTATCTAATATATAAATATATAAATTGCGTGCAATGCTGTTCTATTTATAAACCCACAAAAGTTAAAAGAGGGCTGTTTCAAAAGCTGTAGACTGGAATTTCCCGATCAACTCGTTGACCAAACCATTGTTTTAGGGAAACTATGAATATTGTGATAGACTAAGCCGGCCAAGTAAGTAAGATATTGACAAATTTAAACCTATTAATAGGAGGAAGAGAATCAAACTAGGTATTTGGAAAGCCCCTATAGACACTGATGAAGTGAGCCACATCTGCCACGTCATTCTTTTTATTGGATGGATAAGGACAGTTTTTTTTTTTTTAATGGAATAATAAACTTTGGAGATTCCTTCACTCATAGAATCTCTTCACCCACCATTGGGATGTAAATGGATAGTCGAAAAATCTGAATTCAGTTCGCATCTATATCGATTAAGGGTATATATCCAGTTAAAAGGTATCCGGATCTGAATTTGAATTATCTAAAAAATAATTATTCGGTCTAATTACATAATCAATAAATGACTTTAAGGGTTTTTAAAGTTTACTTAAATTTTAGAAAATAAGGAAAAGAGCTAAGATAACTTATAAAAATGGATTTTTATTGGGAGATGAGAGTTCGGATTACACAAGTTAAAAATATAAACGGATAGTTAAAAATCCAAATTTTCAGTTTACATTCATATCTTAACGTTTTTTTTTCTCTCTTTATTCTTTTAATTTTTCTTAAAATAGTAAATTGATATTATTACTCCAACAATAGTATAAAGAGCTGTTTAGATCCATGGAATGGCAAGGCAATATTTGTGGGTAGAAAGGTTGGTATTGTTAGATATATCTTTTTCATTTGTTCTCGATACCCATCCTTGAACAAATTTCTCTTACATCATAGGTGAAGACAAAAAGTAATAATTATGAGATCAAAGTGATGGACAAACGTTGACCATGGATAGAGCCATAGAGGAAATCTTTGCCCATTACATTCATTCCACTACTTAAATATGTTCCCGATCACGTTTTCCTTGAGTGGAGCATGTGGATAAACCAATAAATTTTAGGACTGCAGATCCCATACTCCCAAGATATTGGTTTCTATTGTGTAATGAATTATGAATGAGGTGTGTGCCCTTCTTCTATTATGATAAAAAATAAAAAAAATAAAAAAAATGTGCCCCTCGTGGTTTTAAAATTAGGATAAGATTGGTATCGACTTTGACCGATCTTCAATCTTGATATATAAGTAAGGCCCAAAGTATAAGTATAATAAAAAAATTTATTTTTATTATAAAACAAGGGTAAATCTATTTGATATGATCTGATGCAAATCAATCTCGATCGATATTAGATAGGTATCAACCTTCATTGATTCCGAGTTTTAGAACCAGAGTTTTGGATTGACTTTGAATTGGGGTATTATGAAATCGAATCGCACTAAAATTGATAGAAATCAAATCGAACATATTTTAAAATATATATATATATATATATCAACCTGAAAATTATTAAATTTTTTTTTTTTTTTTCATAATACCTAATAAGGCAAAGGTTGGGTATACTGTTGAAATATTGTAAGTTAGCACCTACTGTGTCTATCTCTTTCTAATTCCAAGGGGTTAGCACAGTTGGCTTGGAGGGGACATGATACTCCGCCTCAGGAAGTGAGGTCACGTGATCAAACATTTGCTGTTGCACATAATTTCTTGGGGCCACCGCACGAGAGTTTTCGTCTCAGACTGACCTAGTCCTATGTAAACGGTATCACAATGATCCCAAGGATTAGGTCGGGTCAAAGAGATATGATACCTCATTTAGAGGCTTAGCTCAAGACCCCACTACTCGTGGTATTTGGTTTGGTATTGCCACTGCACATGATTTCAAAAGTCATGATGATATTACTGAGGAACGTCTTTATCAGAA
>NW_024870616.1:257781-260285 GCF_013358625.1 Macadamia integrifolia
CAACAACAACTCATGTGGCTCAAGTCTAATGACATCTTTATGCTGAAGGGACTTCTTGTGCTTCCCTCCCCACATCTTGGTAACTCCCTAAGTGCTGCACTTACCTTATGATTGCTCCAATATTACAGCTGATGGTGCGTGGAGGAGCCCTTTTCATCTAATATCTATCTATCCGTTTTTTTTTGCCCCACAAAATTAATGTTTCCCTTTGAGTAGCCCAGATGATTTCAAAATTTAAATATTAAAATATTCATATATACCATTGGATCCGGATCCATCTTCCATTCCAATTGTGTGGTTTTAAGTATTAGGAATTAGGATCAATCAGATCAGATGTTTAATTACTAGCTAAATTTTGGTGAACTCAGTTCCTCTTAAGTGTGCCAGGGCTTCCAATGCATATCCAATGATCAGGGATGTATACCCAAGTGTTGTCAGTCATATGCGATACATATTGGGTGCACTAATGATTTTAGAGCATGGTATCAGAATGGGTATCGCTCATCTTCAAAACCATTTTGACATCAGAACATATTGATATTGGATTGCATGTATCATATCATATAGAAATACCTTGCCTTAGCTTAAAAAATGATTTTTTTTTTTAGTCTAGTCGTTCAATATTATCAACTAGGTATCAGGATTTCAAACACTTGCCAAATCGATATGAATCTCTAATACGAGCAATTCGATGTCGATACTTAGAACCATGGATGTACTAAGGCATTGGAGAGGATGGGGTCCAATTTTGGTTCAACTTTCAATAGAAAAATACACAATCTGATTTTAAGGGCCCGTTTGATTTTGTTTCCATAAATGATTTTTTTGTTTTTTTTTTTTTTTGTGCTCAGAAACAGAAAAACACCCCAAAACCGTTTGATTTTTCTGTTTTGTTTCATTTGTTTTTTTAAACAGAAATAAAAATTTATGTCTATTTCTATGTCTGAAAACAGGAATGGAGACTTGTTTATCTATTTCTAGAAACGAGTGGGAGTGACACAAATTGTGAAATATTCGATATTTCACTTGACCTATCCAAACTCCAAACCATTGTTGAAACTTCTCGCCATCCAAATGCAGCAATTCCAATCTGATTGTGCGAAACTCACAATTTTAGATTGCCTTCATACTTCTGAAGTTTATATCCATGAAACATACCTGTAACTCCAATGCCATGTCTTCACTCATGAGTTGCATTCCTACGATGTCGTACCTTCACTCATGACTTGAACTCAACTATACTATTGAAAACGTTTTAAAAAATAAAAATATTAAATACCTTTTATAATTCTATAAATCATTTCTTACCATTGAGACGATAAAAACCATTTTTTATTGTTTTGACAAAGGAAATAAGAAAACAAAATCAAATAGAAACTCAATTAATCATTTTATTGACCTAGGCAAACCCATTTGACAACCTACTTGCCCAAGTAACTCCAGATTGCTGGGGAAAGTGGGAGCCTACCACATGTTTTTCAAATGAGACAGTATTTTCAAATAGAACCGAAAGGTGTGATGGCTGAGATGATACAAGCCAAAGAAAAACGTTTTCCACTCAAAGTTGATATATATATCTTTGAGAAGATAACAGTAAGATAGCGTCGGCAACCACTTGGCAAAAAGAGAATCAACAAGAGTTAAAATTTGGCACTTCATCTTCTTTCAACTCTCCCCCCACCACCATCTCCCGCCAACAGAATAGATATTCCGGCGACTGTAGCTGACCCCACCACCACTATTACTGCTGCCAACCAAAGCCTCATCACTCTTCCCTGACCAAACGTCACGTTTTAGAAGCTCCCAGAAATATGAAGAAAAAGAGGATATGTCGACAAGGCTATTTTCGTCTTTTCAGTATCAATTATGTGTCATCATTCGAAGGAAACGCGGGAAGGTTGTCTGATGTGATTGGTTTTAGTAAAGAAGACTACGACGTCGACGCGTCGTGCACTGTTTTTTCTTTTTCCTTTTTTATCCAAATAACGAAATTGTTACCTACTTTAAGCCTTAAGGTCTGTTTGTTTGCTGTCATGTGAAACGAGTTCAAGCTGAATGTAAACTCGAAAAACTTCTTTTTACTTTGACCAGGTTTCACCACCCAATCTGACCCTTTGATTAGATCTTTTGAGAAGATTTCATGCCTCTTTTTTTTTCTCTTCTCATTGTTTCTATGAAAAATGTGTTTTTTTTTTTTTTTGAAAAAGTGTATCTAGGACTCTAGGGACTTCACTTTTCTCTATTTTTCTTTTCTTTTTTTTGGTAAAGGCTTCACTTTCATTCATTCATGTGACAAATGGGACCTAAATTCATATTTAAAATTCGTCACATTTATTAAAAAAGTATTTCTTCGCCGTTGAGGTTCATGAGTTTCACAGCCTTGCCTAGTGGAATCTCTTTGATAGTGAATGGGCCACTCCAGTTGGGCCTAAAATTTTCTCTTGGATCATGAATTGGGGCTCTTTGCTCTTAAAGAACAAGCTCACCCTCTTCTATGTTACGGA
>NW_024870617.1:0-9234 GCF_013358625.1 Macadamia integrifolia
TTTCATGCTTGGCCACCAGTAATTTTGTTTGAGGACTTTGTACATCTTTGCACTTCCTAGGTGGAGTGAGTACTCTGAGCTATGTTATTCTCGCACTATCTTGTCTTGTAAATCCAAATCACCGGTACACACAATCTGCCTCGAAATATCAATGCCCCATCACTGGCTAACACAAAATCTGGGTCGTTCATTGTTTGATCTTGAACCTTAACTCTGATCCGCTGCAATTCAGGATCCAAAGGTTGTTTCATTATTACCTCCTGCCTAATAGCCGGATGCACCTGTAGAGCCGTCAAGGATACAGTCAACCATTTAAAGTTTCCTGGTTGACGTTCCAATTTTAAGGTTGCTCCTTCATATAAGAGAGCTTCATCCATTAGTGTCGCCTCATGCACAAGTGATGGGCTGACTGCTAAGCATGAGAGTGACACAGTCTATGCCTTCCGACTCAACGCATCTGCTACTACATTAGCTTTGCCAGGATGATACTGAATGTCGCAGTCATAATCCTTCATGAGCTCAAGCCATCTCCTCTGTCTCATATTCAAATCCTTCTGGGTGAAGAAGTACTTAAGGCTTTTGTGATCATTGTATATCTCACACTTCTCCCCATACAAATAATGTTGCCAAATCTTAAGGGCAAAAATGACTGCGGCTAGTTTTAAGTCATGAGTGGGGTAGTTCTTCTCATACTCCTTTAGTTGTTGGGATGCATACGCTATTACCTTACCGCGTTGCATGAGAACGCAACCCAAACCAACTTTGGAAGCATCAGTGTAGACTGTCATTCCACCTGTGCCTTCAGAGATGGTCAACACAGGGGCCGACACCAACCTCTTCTTCAATTCTTGGAAACTCTTCTCACATTCCTCTGCCTAGTCGAATTTCACACCCTTTTTGGTTAATTTAGTCATTGGTGCTGAGATTCGGGAGAAATTCTCAATGAAGCACCGGTAATATCCAGCCAAACCCAAGAAGCTTCTAATTTCTGTGACATTCTTGGGGCTTTCCCATTCTACTACTGCTTTCACCTTCTCGGGATCTACCTCGATTCTGGCCTTAGACACTACGTGTCCCAGGAATCCAACTTGCTCAAGCCAAAATTCACACTTACTGTATTTGGCAAACAACTGTTGTTCTCTCAACCTCTGTAACACCATTCTCAAATGTTGGGTGTGCTCCTCTTCTGTCTTGGAGTAGATCAAGATGTCATCAATAAAAATAATTACCCATTTATCGAGTACGTCATGAAATACTCGATTCATTAGATCCATGAATGCTGCCGGTGCATTGGTTAACCCAAAAGATAACACTAGGAACTCATAGTGACCATGCCGAGTCCTAAATGCTATCTTGGGTATATCGTTGCTCTTTATCTTGAGCTGATAATAGCCTGATCGAAGGTCTATCTTTGAAAATACTTTGGCACCCTACAACTGGTCAAATAAATCATCAATGCGTGGCAACGGATACCGGTTCTTAATGGTTAGCTTATTTAATTCCCGGTAATCGATGCACATACGCAAGCTACCATCTTTCTTCTTGACAAACAACACTGGGGCTCCCCAAGGTGAAACACTTGGGCGAATAAACCCCTTTTCCAATAGTTCCTGCAACTGCATCTGCAACTCCTTCAATTCAGCTGGTGCCATCCTGTATGGAGCCTAAGATACTGGAGCTGCTCTAGGATTCAAATCTATGGCAAACTCTAGCTCTCTATCAGGTGGTAAATGCATCAGATCATCTGGGAAGACGTCGGGAAACTCTTTAACCACCTTTATCTCTTCTAGAGGTGTAATCCTTGCATCAACATCAAGCACCGATGCTAAGTAGCCCTGACATCCACTTTCTAACAATTTTACCGCTTGAAGAGCGGAGACAAGGACCTTCCTCACCCGTTTCGTTTTATCTGCTCGGTATACCAATTCTCTTCCTTCGTCATCTGTCACCCTAATCAGCTTCTCAGCACACATCACATTAGCTCGATGAGCCGACAACCAATCCATGCCCAATATAACATCAAAATTCTGCATATTGAACTTAATGAGTTGTGCATCAAATTTCTCTCCACTAATTTCCATTGGGCACGGCCCATACACCTCCTTTAACTGAGTAACTTTACTAGTAGGCATACTAATAATCATTCCGTGATCTAGGATCCTGGGTGGCTTCCCAAGTTTCTCTGCAAATCTCTTAGATGCAAATGAATGAGTAGCTCCTGAATCGAATAAAACGTAGGCTGGTATGCCTGATATGGATAGGACACCTAGTGTAACAATGCATATAATTTCAGAAGGTCATCAATATTCAACATAAGAAAATTCTTAATTTAAATGTACCTGCTACTACTTCTGTACTGGCCTCAGCTTCCTCAGCTGACAGAACATACATCCTTCCCTGCGGTTGACTTCCCCGAGTTAAGGGAGGTCGGTACGCCAAAGGCTGACTGGAGGGCAAGGCTGGTTTGACCCAACAGTCTTTTGCATAGTTTCCATAAGAATGGCAGTTAAAGCAACGAATCTGAGATGTCAGAATTGGGGCAGGGCCCCTCTGCACTTGACCCGTTGCGGATGGAGGTCGGGGTGGCCTTGGAGCCGTAGGTGCCGCATTATTGTTCGGGCGAAAAGATGTGGAACCCGAACCACCAGCTGGTCTAGGAGGGTAGCCAGATGGCCTATAGGGTTGCCTATACATAGGCCCAGAACTGTACGATCCGTGGTATGCCTTGGAGGAGTTTCCCATATCCGAAAATGGGTTCGTTCTCTTCCACAGTCCAGGGGTGAGGGACTGTTTTCCCTTTTGCTTATCCTCCATGGTCTTGGCCTTCTGCACAATCTGGCCATAGTCAGTCAAATCCAAGACCTCAAGTACAGATGCAATGGATGCTTTTAAGCCTTTTAGAAATCTCGCAGCCTTCTCTTCAGCTGTCTGCATATTCCTTGGGGCAAAATGGAACAAGCTCTTAAATTGCTATTGGTACTCAAGGATAGTCTTACCTCCTTGAGTTAAAGCCATAAACTCAGTCTCCTTGCGGTCTCTGAAGCTGCATGGGTAATGATTGTCCAAGAACAACTCTTTGAACTGTTCCCAGGTGGGTTCTGAATGGGCAGCCAACAATATGGGCTTGGAGGCTTGCCACCAAGAGTTGGCCTCCTTCTTGAGTTGCAACCCCGCAAAAATGAGTTTCTGTGCGTCTGTGCACTCAATCACCTCAAATATTTTCTCTAGTTCTTGGATCCATTGGTCCGGTTCCAGAGGATCACCCCCCACCTTAGAGAATACAGGTGGTACGTTCCTCTTGAATGACTCCACTACCTTTGACGTATTATTCGTCGGCGGGAAGTTAGGAGCATAAGCCAAATAGTAAGAGTATGGAGGAGGCACCCCATACTGAGGAATACTGAATGGTGGAATTGGAGGTGTACCTCCCACTTGTGGTCCCATTCCTGACCCTACAGGCGGGTCCTGTGGAGTAAGTATCCGGGGAGGTTGACCCGATTGAGAAAGGTCCAATTGTTGCTGAATAGCAGTCATAAATGCTTGCTGTTGCTGAAGCATTTGTTGCTGAAAAGCCTGTTGTGACTACTGAATTATGGTAGCAACATCTCCGGGAGTAATAACCGGTGGAGGGTCCGGGAGTGTAGTCATAGGTGGGTCCCCATGTGCCCCACTCTGACCAAAGGTCTCTGGAGGTTGTGGAAGTGAGGTTTGGCCCACAGAGCGGGGCCCTCTGGGATTCAATGGTCGACCTACCGGACGAGGACCACGTGAGGTACCTCGGGCATTGCTACCGGATCTAGTACGTACCAACATATCCCTATACCTGGAACATATCATGCACCACATTGGTTAAACACCGTAGAATTGATTTCGGCACACAAGTATATGCCATCACATAGGGTATTGTAGTGTATGATAGTCTGCAACTAATAGCAACTTAATTCCAAAATACAAGACCGGTGCTCCAACAAGTATGTCAATGGTCCCACTTGACCATAACACGCAATTATAGGAATAATGACAAAAATCAATATAATTATATTAATGACATTAATTAAAAAAAATCCATTTTTCCCAAGTTTCCTCAACCGGTTGGCTGCACCGGTGGGCAGGGTGGCCCGTCGGTCCAAATCCTCAACCGGTGGGTGACACTGGCCGACAGGGTGGCCCGCCGATCGGCCCACCGGTCCTACCCGAGTGATAAATCGTGAATAGGGCATTAAACCCTGTTCAGTCCTATTTCCTTCCATTCTCCTCTCTCTCTCTCTCTATCTCTTCCAGGCGATTTTGGAGGGCTCTGTGACGCTTCCACTCGCGACTCCACTCATCAACTCGGCGCTTTTTGAGAAGATTCAAATCTCCCACTTCCAAGTAAGTTTTTCTTCCCATTTTCTCAGAATTTGTATTTTCGGGGGTAGAATCCAGGTGTAGACTTTAATCTAGGTTCTTTTTCTATATTTCTTTCCATAGAATAGTGTTGCCATGTGATTGTGATGTTTCTCTTAAGGTTATTTCTAGTTTGTCAGGATTTATCTCTCCATTTTGAGGAAAACCCCAATCGTGCCCTAGTTTTCTCAAATTTGGGGATTTCTTCAATTCTTGCTCCTTTTCTCCAATTAATGAATCAATTGTGATGCATTATGCTTAATTTGTGCTTAACATGCTATAGAATTCATGGAAAGTCCCTTATGCTTGAAATCCCCATGTCTTCCCATGAAAACCCCTCTTTTGTGTTGGATTTTCCTTAAATTTTTTTTTTATACACCTTTTTATATTCGTGAACCTCATTAGCACCTTAGCATGTGTTTTTGCATATTCGAATTGATAGATTGACGGCATTTCATCCATGAGTATGTAGGCTTTGTGCTTTCTCTGTGGTGAGTCTTTTGCACTCTCTCTTAGCTTGGACTTTCACCTTGAGAATTGGGGGTTTTCCCTTCTTTAATTGTCATGCCTTATATGCCTTTGTTTACCTCGCTAGTTTGCCCTACTCTCGGTCTTTTCGCTTTCTCTATTTGTGAAAATTGAGTTTTGGGGCTTCCTCTTATTGCTCACCCATCTTTCTATTCGTTTTGTTATTCCCCCTCTTTTTTTTTTCTTTACTCACCCTGCTTTTCTCTTTTCTTGCTAGGATGTCATCTCGCAAAGGCAAGGAGCCTGCATCCTCTGGCGCTCGACGTAAGACCACCGCTTCTAAGCGGAAGAGTGCGGGAACTAGCTCTCCAGTCCCCCGCACAGGGAGACCCAGACCTGCCCGGTTTGACCCTTCGGACTACGATGAGGAGCTCTTCCACAGCTTAGAGGCAGCAGCCAACTGGCCGGCTTTCTTGAAGAGGTCGGTAATAATGGAGAAGACCATGGTAGTCGACAACTTCCACAAGGCTCGGCTTCAGGAAAGGTTCTCAGCCCTGGGCTGGGAGTCTATCCTCCACATAGACCATCCGTGCTATGAGCAGCTAGTTCGTAGGTTCTACTGCAACTTGGAGGTCTCCTATCAGTACGGGGAGTACAATATAGTCAGCTTGGTGAAGGGGGTGGACATCCAACTGACCGTGGACACCTTGGCCAGCATCTTGGGCATCTCCGCAGCCGGGCACCGTTACTATAGTCCTCCCAGGAGTAAGCCCTTGGGCCCGTTCATGAGTCTGGAGACGCCGGACTACATCTACGAGACTATCTGTGGTAGCAGTGCCCGTCCGGAGTCCGAGACGTCCTTCTACCCCGAGGTTCGCGTGTTTGCCCGTTTGGTCCAGTTCAACTTGCTCCCCCGAGGAGGTCATCGGAACCAGGTGGGCTTCATGGTGGCCTTCATAGCTTACTGCATCTACACGGCCGTAGAGGGAGGTGCCGAGCACTTGTGCTTGCCATACATCATCTTCAAGACGATGGAGCACCATACTTCCCACCTCGAGGATGGAGGATTTCCATATGGCAGGATCCTCACTAGGATCTTCGAGTTCTTCGGGGTGGACCTGAGTGGCGAGGAGGGAAAGACTTCGACGGATAAGTTCGACAGGGGTAACCTCTTGAGGATGGGTCTCCACACCCTTATGGATACACCTCCAAGAGCAGGAGCTCAGAGAGGTAGGGATAGGAGGGCTGCCCCTATGGAGGATGTTCCCATGGAGGAGTCCAGTGAGGAGGATGAGAACTATGTTCCTCAGGATGAGGAGGATGACTTGGTGGATGAGGACATCCCTGAGGAGGTGCCTCGGGAGTCGGGAGGTACCGATCCTGGATTCACCAGAGCTGCAGCCTCACAGTAGAGAGCCCCACCACCTGAGAGTGGTGCATACGATTTTGAGGGCATGATGTCCACCATACGGGCCTTGAAGGATGGCTAAGATCACCTGCTAAGAAGGCTGGACGAGAGTGCTTCCAGGGAGGAACACATCCTGGAGAGGCAGGCTACTTTGGAGGATTCCTTCCTCAGACTGGGTCAGGACTTGGACACCACGGCCAACGCTATCTCAGCAGATTTTGGCCGGCTTCGGAGGGAGGTACGGCTGGTGAACGTGAGGTTTGACTACTACGACCATCGCCTCGACGTCAACTCTAGACCTCTGGCAAACGTAGTAATCATAGACGACGACGACGATGATGATCAGTGAGGGCTTAGCTCGCCCACACCAGCTTCTTATCTGTTTCCAGTTATTGGATCCTATTGTATATTTCTTTTTTTTTCTCATTCCTTGTACTTGCACTGTAACTGGACTTACTTATGGGATAATGTATTTTGTTAGTGGTTGGTGATGAATTTATATGTTGAATACTTGTGTAGTTTGGTTGTGGTGCCTATTGTTACTTTTGATCATTGTCATATATAAACATATTATTTATCAGGTGTTTGTGTGGAAATTTTTGGAAATCTCATTTTGTGCCGTTATGCTGTCGAAATTTCATCAAACTTGTACTCAATGGGTTATAACCCCAATTAATTAACCTTTTAATCTCTCTCACGCATGCCATGAATGCAATATCTAAATGCAACCATTTTTATTCTTTTCTTTCTTTGGCTTTTAACTCTTTAAGGTTTTTACATTAACCCAATCCCATTTCCTATTATAGATTCTATGGGGTCTAATGGTATGCTGTGAGTGGAGTAGAGCATCATGCTCCGATACCACCGTTGTCACACCCCGTTCACACCGAACCGGGCCAGTGACTGGGTTAACACCAGTTAACCCAAACCTGCCAGGATCATCTGATACTGTATTCCACCCCAGCATACACACAACTAATAAAAACTCATCAGATCAGCGGAAGACTTGGTTTACCTGTGAATATTCCCATAATATTTGATACCTGAATTGTGATACAATAGTTATATACATGTGGGTCCGAAGGCATGATATTTACACAATAAAAGTACAATTCACATATCAAGTACAAAAAGGAAATCATCAAAATCAGAGTATACAGATCGGCTCGGAGTCAGAACCTATAGCTAAGCTCGATATCAAAGGTTGAGCCCAACTCGATTTCACAAGGTAGAGCTCGGCTCGGCATCAGAAATGGAGCTCAGCTCGGCATCAGAACTGTGGTCCCGCAGCACAACTCTCGCATGAGTAATCAGTGCCGTGCTCTAACTCCTCAGGGGCCCACTAGTCCTCTTCAGGGAACTCAACCGTGGGGCCCGACCCGTGCTCTTCAGATGGATGACCTGCAAAATCATCTAAAAGAGGTGCACACGTGAGATGAGCTCACTAGCTCAGTAAGTGGAAAGATGGACCACACAGCAGTTCACACAATAAAACACAATCATATGCACTACATGCTATGCAATACATTTTAAATCACATCCACCTAAGCAACATTACTAAGTCTTTGGTTTAGTGCTACTACAGCCACACTGTGCGTATACTCCAGGTATGAGCCGCGAACTCCATCCCGCGATAAGCCTATAGGGCCGTCGAAGAAGGCCCACCGTGAGTACTCGAAAAAGTAAAAACATGCCGACCACCGGCTCTCAACAGAAAAGTAAATGACTGAAATTAAAGGTGCTGACTCCAGCAATTTAAAAGCAATACGATTAGCCATCTTGAATATACCATCGGGGTTGCCGACTGTCCTAATGACCCATCGAGCGTTATGTCTAACCGCCACAGTGACCCGACAACCGCGACCACTGCTTCCCCCCAAATGGTAACCCAACACCGTAACCCCTGTTGGGAAGGGTCGTAGCACGGGAAGGTGAAAATCCTAAACCGCATGCTCTTATATGACAATAGTACGATTGCATAGTGCCGTCGCGTCCCATACCACGGGCCACCAATGCACTCATTTTCAATCCGACTACGGCATCTAGTCTATTAATGCATTATGCACAATGATGTCAACATTCATCACAGAAGCATATTATCACTTGGCATTTAGAAAATAACACAACATCCATTCATAACCATGTGAGGATGACTAATCTACCTAGCATTTTCATGATGGCATGACTAGACTAGATATAGTTAAATGTATGCCAAACAATGCCTTGAAACAAGGCCAAACGTCCTCTCCCCACTTACCTGTAGTGTACAAGGATTCCCGCTCGGTACGGGTGAGATCCGATGCGAGAAGCGTAGGATTTGGTGAACCTAACATGAGTGAGCGGGATTAGTATTTCACCATCTTAGGATCAAAATTAATGAGATCCAATGACAAAATCATGTTTAGAACGTTAAAAGAAGGTCGCACGTCCGATTTGGGTCCAATCGGACATAAGAATCACATTTGGAGCCTCTCAGGTGGGTCGGACGCCCACCTGTCTGACCCACCAGTCTGGACCGGTGGGTAGGTCAGCCCACCGGTCTGGCCCACTGGTTATGCCCGAGGGCCCTGCCCTCTCAGGTAGGTGCCCACAGGCGGGCCAGATGGCCCACTGGTCTTGGCCACCGGTCTTAGCGGGAAACCTGCTGTTTCTTCCCAACTTCCTCCATTCTTTGGGGATTCAAACGGGGCTTTTCCAAACCCATTCTTCACACTTTCAAGGTCTTATAGGATGGTTCTAACCTAGATCTAGGTTAGATTTAAGGAATGGGAAGCCATCTTACCTTCTTTGCTCAAGAACACCTTCAAACCCCCAAAATCACTTCAAATCCACAATGCTTCTCCAACCTTATCAATACCTCTTCAAATCCTTCAAGATCAACACATATGTCATCTATTAAACCTTAGATTCATCATTTGAAAGTGGATTTACAAGATCTCAAGAAACCTACCCAAATCAAGGGTTTTACTTGG
>NW_024870617.1:9452-9653 GCF_013358625.1 Macadamia integrifolia
GCCATCATAGTCCATAAGGAACCCGCTCTAACTCTCTCCGGTTCGGGTCCTGCATAGTTAAACCGGGTCAACCGTGTAATCAGACCGGGTTTAAGAAGTAGGGTATTACAAAATATGTCATAATCCATTCAGCTGAAGCAACCCTGTCCCCTTAGCATGCAGGAAAATTTACTATGTTTAAGGTAATGCTTCATAAGTTCG
>NW_024870617.1:11178-52750 GCF_013358625.1 Macadamia integrifolia
TTAACAGTGTGCCAATGATACTATCATATACATTCTTCTCAATATGCATCACATCTAGATTGTGTCGGACAGCATTATGTTTCCAATATGGCAGATCAAAGAATATACTCTTCTTCTTCCAGTTATGTGGGAGTTCTGGTTGTTGTAATCTCTTTCTCTTCTTTTTTCCACTATTGCCAACATCTTCTTTCCCGAATGGAGAAAACTGAACATCCCATAATTGCTCCAACACATCAAGGTCAGAAGGTGTCTTTGGCTGCACTTTATGTTCCTCATAACCATCAAAACTTCTTTTATCATGACGAAATTTATGACCTTGTGGAAGGAATTGACGATGGCCTAAATAACAGTGCTTTCTTCCGTATATAAGCCAACGTGAAGAAGTATACATATTGCAACATGGACATGCCAAAGCACCTTTAGTACTCCAACCTGAGAGATTTTCATATGCTGGAAAATCGTTAATGGTCCATAACAAGCATGCATGCAACTTAAATGATTCCTTCTTATATGCGCCGTAAGTCACAACACCAATATCCCAAAATATTTTTAACTCATCAATCAATGGCTGCAGAAATATGACTATCATTCCCTGGTTGTCTTGGTCCAGGAATAAGCAATGTAAGAATCATGTTAGGAATCTTCATACACATCCATGGTGGCAAATTGTAAGGCATCACCACAACAGGCCATGTGCTAAGCGTTATGCTCCTCTCCTTGAATGGATTAAATCCATCACTTGCTAGCCCAAACCTGATATTATGAGGTTCCTCACTAAAATCAGGATACAACCGATCGAAGTCCTTCCATGCTTTAAAGTCAGATGGGTGTCGTAATTTCCCATCGTCTACACGCACTTCATGATGCCATCTCATATCTGATGAGGTTTTAGATGACATATATAACCTTTGAAGCCTTGGAATCACTGGAAAATGACGTAATGTCATAGCTAGGATCTTCTTATTCTTTGATGTATATCTTGATGCGCCACATTTTGAACAAGAACCGGCATTTGCTGACTCATTCCGATATAACATACAATTGTTAGGGCAGGCATCAATCTTCACATAATTCAGTCCCAAGTCTTTAATAATCTTCTTAGTTTCATACATTGACTTTGGCAATGAATTTGGGTGGGGAAGTGCTTCTTTCAATAAGTCGAGTAACATTGAAAATGCTTTGTCGCTCAACTTGCAGAAGCATTTAATATAATAAGGACAAAGAATGAAGGAAAGTTTCGTAAACTTTTCATTCCCTGGATACAACGGTAAGTCTGCATCTTCCATTAACTGTTCAAATTTATTTTTTTCTATACTCGGCCCCTCTGTATGCACACTTGTACCACCATCCTCTATTCCTTCATCTGCATATCTTACACCTCCATCTTCATTTCTTCCCAACATCTCATTTAACATGGTATGTGTAGCATCAAGGTTATCTGTTGTGCCAAGTTCCACTGGAACAGTTTCAAAGAGAGGTGTATGTGAAGATGTTTCCCCATAGTGATTCCAAATTGTATAATTCTTAAAAAATCCATCACATATCAAATGTTCTGTCACTTCATCCCGGTTCTTCCAAAGTTAATTTATGCAATTCACACATGGGCATAAGATCTAAGCTCCACATGCTGCATTAGAAAAAACAAATTCTAGGAATTTGTTGACCTCTTGCTCATATAATGTAGACAACCTAAATTTTCGATCATTTGATCTTTGAATCCAACCCCTATACATTTTTATCACATGTAACTGGTAAAAAAAAAATTGTTAATTCATAATAGCCAAAAGCTAAATTTGCTTCTAATTGTGGTGGTCGACATTCAATTTAATAAATGAGAAAAAATTTACAATATGTGCATAATTTTATAAATTAAACTTTTCTTACAAAATATTTACACCAGCATCTTAAACCATTCAATGAATGAGGCATCGGCATGTGAGTCAGTATTAACCTTTCTTTTCCTAACTTAAGCAACCATAAAATAAAAAGTATTGCTCAAATTTTTGTAACTTAAAGAACCATAAAATAAAATTCATCTTGTTATAGAAATAGTTAATACAAAAATAGATTACTTCCCTCTCTCCCCACCCTTAACTATCAAACAAAGATTATACTGCTTGAATCAAAGCAAAAATCCTCAGGAATATCCAGATAACAGAAACTGATATAAGAGATCTCTGACCGCCAACACCAGCAAAAATCTTTAGTAATTATAATAGCAGTCAAAATCATAAACCAGTAGTAAACTATCCATAGTTTTTTAGGCGCTGGTAAGGCGACGCCTTAGCAGCGCCTTGGCGCTGATGCGGTCTAGAGATGGTAAGGCAGTGCTCCGCCTTATGTGAAGTGGCGCCTTATGGTTTTTTTTTTTTTTTTTAAACATTTTTTAAAATTACTTGATGAAGATTCCAAATATATATTTTTTATTAGTAGGTGTACGGTTTTGTTAACACTTGAGATGTATGGGATCAACTTTATTCCATCAAAAATAACCAAAACAAACAAAACAAAAACACGATTCACAAACAGGGTTTGGATTTTGTCAAGGGAGTAGAAATATAGTGGATGACCTTAGGACTTAGGCACTCATTTTGGCATCATAGAGGTAAGTATAATAAATACTTGTATTTTTTATGACTTCTTTTCTTTATATTTATAATTTTGTTTCATAATTATGTATTTATATTATATGTTAATATGTTATGATGATTAATGATTAATGATTGATGATTGATGAAGATGAACTTAGTTTATTCACTTTATTGATTTGTTTTCATTGGTATGAATATGAACCTTTAATATTTATTTAACATATGAGTAATAGGATTCAACTAGAATTTGAGCCAAATAGATTGCTTTTATAAAAAAATTACACAGGAACGCTTTAGTCGATAAGGCGACGCTTTATGCCCGCCTTATCGCTAAGGCGCTCTGAAAGACCCTCAAACGCCTCCGTCGCCTTACCACCTTAAAAACTATGAAACTATCCCACTTGATGATGCTCAGATTAGCATTAACCTAACACACAAATAGGATTCTGTAAAACAAAGAAGAAGGGAAAGAAGAATAGGATGGGATAGGGACCTATCTCAGGTGATGGTATCTCGGCCATTGTCTCTCACAGAAATTTAGACTCAAAGGGCAACAAACTTTCACTAATCAATCACGAATGGTGTAGGCCTTACAAGATGTTTTGATAGAAATTGAATACACAAGTCCCAATCTAACTTAGGATATCATAACTGAAATCATCTTTAAGCTTGCGTACCAAGCTTTAACAAATAACTGAAATAAATCAAATGATCGACTGTAATCAACTAACTAAATCCTAACTGAATTAGGTTTTAAGTCATAAAGAAAATAAACTGCTAACATAATCCCAGCTCACTAACAACCAATTAGAATAAATAACTTACCAACTAAAACAATTAAATGACTCCAGCTCTCACAAGCTGGACCTCAATGTGGGTGTCAATTTTAATGTCTATCCGGGTTCAGGGTCAGGAAACAGCCTATTTTCGAAGCGGGGGTAAAGCTGCATACATGAACTTGTAGATCTCAAATTCCATACCTTAGTAGAATATCCTATATACTCTTTTTCCATATACATAATTTTATAATCTGAATATATGAATATTAGCAGCCGTTAGAAGTAACTATCAAATTTTTATAGAGAATAAAAGGTAGAGAAAATTACGTCCCCCTCCCCTGTAGTTTGTCAAAATTACATATAGATCCAAGGGTTTGAACGAATTACGCTCCCTCCCTTGACATTGACAGTGTGAGTATGTTATTAGTTTTAAACAGCAAAAGACTATATTACCCTTTAATGGAAAAAGTCTTAATAGGATAGGACCATTTTACCCTTTAGTGGAAAAGGTCTAAATAAGATAGGCCCAAGCATCAGAGTTTTGTTCCCAAGTCAGCCCTCAGCCGCCGGGCTCATCATCCCGTCTCTCTTATCTCCTCCCTCTCTATTATCTCTGTCATCTCCCCCTTGCCATCTCCCTCGTCTCTTTCATCTCCACTGTCCCCATCTCTCTACCGGTTTGCCTCACTCTACCTTCAACCTCTGCAACTGCCCTACACCCAACTCTACAACTCCGCAGCCCCCCTCTCCTCATCTGTCTCGTTTCTCATCCACGTTCTCTGCACAATGCCATAGGCTTTTTCCAATAGATCTCTTCAAATCCAACTGGAGCAAAGAAAGGTGGGGTGGGGTGGTATGAGAATTTGGGAATGGAGCTTACTTAAATAATAAGTAACCTAAGAGTATTCAACAATTGAATAGTTTGCAATCTATTCAAAATGAATAATAAGGATCCAGACGGAACTCAAGGACCCAGTCTGTTTTTCACTTCGTTACTCACTAGAGACTAATTCTCAAGGTATTTACCAAAAAAAAAAATTAGTTCTCAAGGTGAAACTCTACAGGCTAAAACAAAGAATAACAAATAAAAAGGGAGAAAACAGAAGAATCAGATTAATCAAAAAAGACCTAAGAAGAGGAGAAAAATTAAAGGAGAAGAAACAGAACTGAACTATGAATTATAGGAACACAGGTATGAACATTGTACAGCAGAAGGCGGCCTCCATCCAATCGTATCTCATTCAAGAAGTCTAACACAGTAGTCAATCCACAAAAACAAACACTAGGATGGGGTAATTGATTAGAAGAAACAAACTTTTCATTAATTAGAAAAAGGAAAGGCTTCTCAAGTTCTGTATCCAATTCTCTATTTGAGATTAGTTGATTATGAGAAAACAAGGAATACTTATTCCACCATATACTACTATTCTGACGAAGGATTGAAGAAAAGTGACGAGAACTTGGAAAACGATAAGACTTGAATGGTTTTAGGGACAGCAAAAAGGAAAAAAAGATGATTAACTCGAATACCAGACACCATTAAGAGAAAAAAAAAAAAAAGATGATTCGGCGATGATGAATTGAGCCCTGGACTCCCAAGCAAGAAGAAGCAGCAAGGCTGGTAGTGCATGTTAGTTGGATATTCTCCAAGCATGGACATGGTGGCCGAAACGACAAGATCAGAGGAGATGCTGTGGCAACCTCTGCAATCTCAGCTTCACGAAGCGTGGAGCTGCTCCACGCCGACGTTCCATGTTAGTTGAAGCAGGTTGAAGAAGACTGAAACAGGCTGAAAAACCCTCTTCTGTTTGTTATAATAGAAGGGTATATAGGTAACTTCATGTGCATATAAGGGCATTTTTGGCATTAGAGGGTATTATATTAGGTGGCGTCAACGAATAACAGTCTCAATTTCACGGAGACTAATGGATTGGACCTAATTGTAAGAATCTTAGAAAGTACATGGGAGGGGGGCATAATTCGTTCAAACCCTTGGATCCTCATATAATTTCAACAAACTATAGGGGAGAGAGGCATAATTTTCCCTAAAAGGTATGATTAATGAACCTCACCAATACCAAGTTAGTTCAGTATATGTCCTTACAATGAGATGTTAAGAGCATAAAACCCTAAAATACTAAGAAAATTAATGGAGCTTTTACACCGAGTTCATCAATTTATTAAATTCTATGTTACGATTTAATATTATCATAGACTTCCATTCCAAGCACATATGGTAGCTAAATTGTCTTCTTAATTTCTTATATTTACATCTTTTCATTAATTCCATTTACATGCCATGTGGATCACATAAATTTTTCCCCATTTGTTTTCTCCTTCTCTTATCATTTTAATTTTTTTTTTCTGAAATATCATTTTTCCCCACAAAGCCCACCATCATGTAAAACCTCTATCAACAGATATTGAATATCCATCTTTTATTAGACTTGGCTTTTTTATTTTTTCCTTTTTTCATTTTTCTAATAACTTGACAATAGTTGATGTTAATCTTTGCTAATTCACTATCCCAAATCAGAAAGTTTTAATTATGTGCGTAAGAGTACAGGGTCACCCTGTTTCATTATTCTCTAAATTTTAGCTTGAATGGTAAGCTTTGTTTCCTCTTTACTGGTAGTTCCTAGCCTTGATTTTAGATTTAGTTGGTGCTTTGTATCTTAACCCAAAGAGAGAAGGGTTCACTAAGATTTCATCATAATTGTTCCACAGGGATTGGTATCTGCAAGTACTAATACCAATACCAATACTGATAATTAAATCCTTGGTACTACTACATAGAGTTCGACATAAATAATTTTGCAAACAGTAAGATATTAGTCTTGAGCACCATTTAGTTGGAACTGAACATTAAGATGTAGATATCAGATTTTCTGTCCATATTCTAAATCAGGGAACCTAAAGTCTAACCCAACAGCCTTTTCTCACTAAATCTAGGTTCAAAGATCCAGCAGTATGACTACACAGTCTAGACCCATCCCTTGGAACCTCATTTTAAAGCTAAACCTACATCCAAAATTTAAGCTTTTCCTCTACACATGCTGTCAAGATTGGTTCTCAAAAATAATCTGGGCAGCCAGTAATCTAGGACTGCAAACAAAAATCTTTAATGCAGACTCCTTCAAGGATCAAAGAATTGAAATGTTTTTTAATGGAAACTTTCCCAAGATAGATAACAGAGATTTTTAACAATGTATTGTATTGTTATGTTCTTAATGTGGTATGAACAGAATCAGGTTCTATAGTCAAATGCCATAAACCAAATTCACACCATCTCATATACCTTGTTAAGATGGCCATTCACTCCTCATCATAGACAGTGATTTTCATAAGGAAACCAATTAAGAGGGATTGGCATCGTTACTATTGCAGGATCGTGGCATGAATAACATAAAATTTTTATCATGGTTTCTTAGACTCAGTGGACGAGGTAGAAGGGGAAGGAATTGGGCAAGGACTTAGTTGGATGAAGAAGCATAGCAATCCAATAATCAATTAACAAAAAGGGATCCATAGAGATAAATCAATTCCTCAATCCTTAAGACAATAGTGTTAAGTGATTCGTAATCCAACAAACCTTTCTAAAACAAAATATTCGATGAAGGGCTTCACATAAATAACCTAAAGTTTCTTGTGCACGCACAAAAGTCAAAGGAGGAGGCGAATTAGTCGATCACTTGGCTATCAAAGAAGGCTTACAGAAATACAGATTTTGCAAGAATATCGGTTTGTTGACAGCTCATTCTCAGCTAATCTAATGTTACCTGCAAAACAGATCGGACGGATAAAAAATGATTCAGCAATGGAAGAGCAGAGCAGTAGCTCGTACTAAACAAACCAAAAAAAAAGGGGCTCGGCAATGGATTATACCAGTATTGGAGAATCATCGGCTGTGAACAAAATCGACCCCGCTACCGTTGGATTGGGAGAAAAGGGGATAACGGGTAACGACTATGAAAGACTGAAGGAGCGGTTCTACGTTAAAGAAACGGAAGTGATAGGAAGGAGTGTTAGAACTCCCTATGGGTTTGAGTTTGAAACCCTATTGAGGAAACCACACAGGAAAAACAAGAACACGAATCTAATAAAATTATGGAGGATCGATTTGTACCTTTCACCTAGTATGCTGAAGATGATTGATGTTGGTCACTCCCACTTTCGCTCTCTTGGCTTGGCTATGGATCTTCTACAGCCCCTTAAACCTCCTTGGTTCTCTCACTTTAGTGGTAAAGTGGGGAAGAGTGAATAATGGTTGTAGGGACCCAAAACCTAGTATTTATAATACTGTCCTGCACTCAAAACCCTAAACCACAATGGGTTGAGCCAGCATATCCCTAAGCTTGAGAGTGGACCGAACCGGTTCATGCAATTTGACTCTCACCCATTTAATCAACCCGAATAATTAATTTAGCCCATAAATCCAACAATCTCCCACTTGGGCTACATTAATTATAAGGATGTCTTTTAAATTGGTGTGGCCATAGAATCTTATTACATTAACCACTCTTACTGTGATTCAGTTGAAAAACCACTCACATCGAATAACAGCAGAAGATACACCTCAATATACGGCATACAACTTTCTGTTATTACAAACATAAGTAAGTTTCTTAACACGAATCTATGTGGGATACCATTATAGAAATATTGACATATCCTCAAATTACACTGTTGTCATTCTATGTAGGTCCTTAACTGAGATATTAACCTTCACTGTGGCAAATCGCCTTTGATCTGTGGTTAATATCTAACTGTGGCCTTCTGCCTATAAACTGTGGCAAATATTGCCTATGAACTGTGACAAATACTGTCTTAAAATGTGGCAAACATTACCTTTTGAATTGTGGCAAAATATTGCCTATAACTAAGACAATTACTGCCTATAAAAACATTTTCAAATGAAATCATAAACCAAATATTTCAAGAAATAACTGTGCATAATGTAAATGCTAAAACTTAACCATAATTCATCAAACTGTGCCCCAAAACATATGGGCTAAGGTTCAAAACATAAACAAATACTAAACAAAACCAGAACTCCCACTAATCAAGCATTTCAAATAACTGTATGTAAAGAAATCCTAACTACTTGATGTGACCAAATTTTACTTGCTCTCAATTGCTGATGATCAGTCTACCTCACCCTTTCTTAGTATCATTCTGCTTATCAACCCCAGAATTCTTCCTTTTCTCTAACCATTTCTTGAAAATAAAACAGTCCTTCTTCACATGTCCTTTCTTATGGCACCAGAAACACTCTACGTTGTTGGTATTCTCTTCATCCTGAGCCTTTTGAGATGTGTCAAGTTCTTGAGAGCTATTAGTCCTGTCATATGGCTTGACGCTTCCTCTGTTGGAAAAATTTTTGTTCCTTCTGCTTGGTCCACCAGAAGATCCCTTGTGAAAAGTTGCATGTGCACTCTCAAACCTAGTTTGTTTCAATTTTTCTTCCTCTTGAGTGCAAATGGAAATGAGCTCATTTAGGCTCCAATCGTCCTTCAGTGCAATGTAGGTAGATTGGATAACCTTATACTGACTAGGGAGGGTATTCAGTGCAATGTGTACAATATATTCTTCATCGATCTGTATTCCAAGATCCTTAAGTTTACCAGCATCAGTAGCTACACCCAAAATGTATTCTCTAACACTCCCACATCCATCATACCTTGTATTCATTAGCCTGGTCATCAATGTGGTTTCTCAGCTTTCTTGTTGTGTTGAAATCTACCTTTAATAGCATCCAGGAATTCTTTTGCAGTGTCTTTGATCTCTATGTTCCCACGTATAATTTCAGGAACTGCCTTTTTTAAAACCAGTATGCACTTTCTGTTTGCTTTAGTCCATTTCTTAAACTTGGTCCTTTCAGCACTTCTGCTCGAGTCTGTGAGAGGCTCAGGTTTAGGCTCCCTAAGTGCCAAGTCTAAGTCAAGAAGACCTAAATGCAATTCTAATTCCTCCACCCACTTTTGATAGTTGTTACCAGTGAGTATTGGGATGGAAGATACATAACTTGAGGGAATAGCCATCTTACTACAGCAGTAACAACAACACAATACATGCCAAATATCAAAATATAAACCATAATATAAAAGCATGTAATACCATCAATATATTTTAAATAAGAGTTACAACTAAAAATGTATCCCTATCCTTTGGGACAGGAATTAGCTGATGCTCTTATATTCTTCTTTTAACTGTGAAAACAACACTAACTTTGGAATTCAATCACCTTTAGGCAAAAGAACTCCAAATTCAATGTCCCTTTCTGAAATGTGGATGATTATCCTCAAACCTTGATGACATAACCTTTGGGAAAGTATCACCTTTACTGTTGGAGAAGATACAATCGAACTGAATGTACCACTTTGGTGGGTTTCACTCAGTTATATCATATCTTTCCCATTGGAGATGTCTATCTTTATGTTCAAAATATACATATAAATATCACTAGGACAACAATAACCATACAAGAGTCACAACCGCAACTACATTCTTATCCTTTGGGCTAAGAATGCACTGGTCCTCTTGTAAATTTATATTTACTGTGAAAAGAACAATAACTTTTGAAATCCCCTCACCTTTGGGCTTAGGAACCTCTAGGTTACTGTCATTTTCTTAACTTTGGTGACATCACCTTTGGGCAAATGTCACCTACATTGCTTCCCTGTGAAAAATCATAAAATAATAAGATGTACCACTTTGGTGGATTCCACCTCATCATTTCATGGTTTCCTAAAGCAAAATTACTTTGCAACTAAGAATGAGCGGAAGGTTACACCCTTTTCCATATTAACATATCTCAATTTAAAAAAAAAATTCTCAATTTCATGGTAACCAATAACATATATATTTTTCAAATCATTGATTTATGCTATTTTGTTTCAATGATTGAAACTAAATACAACATAAAATTTCAAATAAACATGTCATATTAAAAATTAGATCATTAAATGTGGCCCGAAACAAGAAATCCAACGCAAAAAATAGATTTCAATTTGGCCTTAAAACGAACCTTTAAATGAAATTTAAAGTAGTTTAAATAAAAACCCAAAATAAACAAAAACCAAACAAGCCTTTGATTGAAACTAAATACAACATAAAATTTCAAATAAACATGTCATATTAAAAATTAGATCATTAAATGTGGCCCGAAACAAGAAATCCAACGCAAAAAACAGATTTCAATTTGGCCTTAAAACGAACCTTTAAATGAAATTTAAAGTAGTTTAAATAAAAACCCAAAATGAACAAAAACCAAACAAGCCTTTATTTTTTTTTTTTTTAAATCAATCCAAACCAACCGGTTCGGCCATATGAGTTCCGGGTCAAATTCGGGTCAATTGGTCAATGACCCGGTCAACCTCTGACCGAGTCAAATAGTGCACATGAGTTGACCCACTGTGTCGCCGGTTCAAATCGGTAGGGTTTCCGAGTTGAACCGGCGATGACTCGCCGCCTTTTTTTTATTTTTTTTTATTTTTCTCTCTCCTCCGGCAGCCGATTTCCGACGGCACGTGCCGACGCGTCCGGAGGTTTCCGGTGACTTTCGACATACCGTCGAGACCGTCTTCTCGTGATCTACAACTTTCGTGAAGAAAGTTTTCCCATACAGGATCTTTAAGTGATGGTAAAATTACGATTTTTATGATTTTCATGATTTTTAATCAAATCAGGTTTTAAGTAACAATCAAAATCCTCATGTATAAGAAAAATTCAATCGATTCTTGTCCCATGTGGTCTGCTCTGATACCACTTGTTAGAACTCCCTATGGGTTTGAGTTTGAAACCCTATTGAGGAAACCACACAGGAAAAACAAGAACACGAATCTAATAAAATTATGGAGGATCGATTTGTACCTTTCACCTAGTATGCTGAAGATGATTGATGTTGGTCACTCCCACTTTCGCTCTCTTGGCTTGGCTATGGATCTTCTACAACCCCTTAAACCTCCTTGGTTCTCTCACTTTAGTGGTAAAGTGGGGAAGAGTGAATAATGGTTGTAGGGACCCAAAACCTAGTATTTATAATATTGTCCTGCACTCAAAACCCTAAACCACAATGGGTTGAGCCAGCATATCCCTAAGCTTGAGAGTGGACCGAACCGGTTCATGCAATTTGACTCTCACCCATTTAATCAACCCGAATAATTAATTTAGCCCATAAATCCAATAAGGAGTTCAACTGATAAATCATTCTTTATTAACAAAAAGGGATCCATAGAGATAAATCAATTCCAATAATCTAAAGACCTAGGTTTTGTACCAATCAAATGAAACAAGAACAGAGCATCACAAGGGAATTGCGGAATCCACAGAGAACAATCCCTGGAACTTTGAAGTAAGCGATTACAGAGCTCGAAGGTAGTATTGTTCCTCTACAAAGACAATAGCTGTTCTTCTTCAAGAGTCCGTGCCACGTTGAAGGAACAAAGCCAAAAGAGAAGAGTTCCTTCTCAGCAGAATCGAAGAACCTGCAACTGCAGAAAACTCAGAACCTCGGTGCTGCCGCTACATTTCTCCAAGGTTTGATTGAATGATTGAATGAGATCATATCTTGAAGGGAAATGTGGAGAGACGTAGAGTGAGGGTAGGGTTTTGATCGCTGGAGAGAAACCCGCCCTATTATGTGTTTTCAGCGGGTATGGTTTAGCGGGAAATGTTTTGTCTGTGTACTACGGAACCAGATACTACGGATCTATTCAGGTGTCGTATATAATTAACTATATACTACACTGAATGAAATCCTGTCATATCAAATATATTAAATACTATGGAAGTTTTAACATCGTATAAAATTAAGTAGATACTGTATAAATTGAGTAGATGCTACGGACATTGCTAGGCCATCATAAATAATTAACAATATACTACGGGAAAATTTAACCATCATATCAGATTGCCTTTTACGACAGTATTATTTTACCATAGCATATACTCAGTAAATACTACGGATTTTGTAGTCTGTCGTATATTGTGGACTTTATATAATAGTATTTTTATACCATAGTATATGTTATCAATTACCATGGTATTTATTTCTCGTAGCAAAAAAAATGTAGCAATTGACCATTTTTCTTGTAGTGAATCTTGGTTTCCCTTCCTCAAACCTTCAAAGAAATCACACAATGTTTCTATTATCTCTTTGATTTGACCATACACAAAAGGGTTTCATCACATTCCAATGGTTTATAGCGTTATTTACCTCAAAATGTAGATCTCAATGCATCGGACACTACTCCGGCAACGAAAATGTAAGATGCAGCTTCGGAAACCAAGGGACAACCTTTTTCCCTCTTCCTTATCTTCTCCTTCCTATTTTCTCCCTCTTCTTGACTCCTCTCACCAAACCCTTGCTGAAATCATAAATGGGAGAGAGAGACATACATGCTATTTATACCTTAGTTTGTAAATATCTACTAAGGCTTGTTCGGTTTTGCCCCTTTATGGATCAAAAAGCATTAAAACGCGATACCAACCAAAATAGCCGACATTATCAGGCATGCGGAACCTCATTACGATGATGAATCCGAAATACACATGCTCACGCAAATTGGGCTTGCTGGGGTCCACGTTGCCCCTACAAGTGGGTCACACTGGTAGGTCTCGCACCTACTGGTGACCACCCACTAGTTGGCCGAAACAATGCCAACTTTACTGTATTTTGGTGGGAAAGAAGATCTTGATGCGCATCTCACTCTCACCACGTGTTGTGGACTAAATTCTCATCATCCGGTACAGCAACATACCTTATTTATTCGTACATGGCTTTCTGGTACTTACAAGGGCACGGCTTAGGCGTGCAAATCTCATCAGGTATTGACTCAATCTTGTCCGACCACCCAGCATTTGATGTCGCCCTTGATGTCATGCACTATAGGGCACCGATGTCAACCCTTTTTGGTTCAGACCCTGGAAGACCAAATCGAACCAACCGGTCAATAAACTAGATTTAGAGAGCAAGGATCTACAAATCTATTGCTACAATAAGAAACTTGACTCCTCCTTTGCCCTTATTGAATTGGCCTGGAATGTCCATTCCCCACATTTCGAAAGGGATAAGGCATATGATTGAACTGAGTTTTGTTGTCATGACATGTGGTGTTGGAGCGTATATCTGACATTTGAAACACTGTCGTATGAATTTATGGCTTCTTCCTGCATTTTAACCACCCCTTGACGCTGGACCTTATACGCCAGTGAACTACCACCCATATGGCTGCCACAAATTCCTTCGTGAACCTATTTTAACGCCTGTTCGGCTCATGTTGGCTCCAGGAAGGTCACTAGTGGCCCAAAGACTGACCTATTGTAGAGTGTTCCCCCTTGAATGGTATAGTTTGCTGCCCTTCTTTTTACTGTTCTTTCTTTGGCTTGATCAATTTGGCAAGTGATTGTCGCATTGAGTCTTTTTTATAAGTAGGTTTGTTTAGCATTTCGAGGTATACAGTTGTCCCAAGTTCTCCCCAGTCAGCTGTAACCAATTTTGAGAGAGAGTCAGCGGAGGCATTCTCCTCCCTTGGGACCTGATGCATTGTGAACACCTGAAACAGCTATGCGGTTTCTTACTTCCTGGAGGTATTTGACCATCCTACTTTCCTTTGCTTCATACTGCCTGTTAACCTGGTTTACCACCAGATGTGAGTCAATGTGCTATAAGTTCTTCTGCTAACACGGATTTGGCTAACCGAAGGCCCGTTATCAGAGCTGTTGTTTTATGGTTGTCCTTGTTAGCAACCCGGCCACGTGGCGGTGATGACGTGACCAGTTTGAGTGACATGGATGGAAATGATGACATGGTAGTGTCCAGTGCCACTGATGAGATAATAGAGTCGCATGGTATGCATTGAGTGGTTTGATACATCCTTAGTAGGTGGTGTGGGTTTCTGAGTCAAAACTAGAAAAATTGGTCAATTTACACTCAAGAACATTTTTGGTAGTGAAAATGACATTTTTGGAAGAAAATTTCTTCATGAAAAAGATAGATTATAATTTTCCTATTTGATTTCGTCACATTCCGATACCATATGAAGAAGTTATGGGATTTGTGGCAGTCGAGGATAATTTCGGCATTGAAGATAATTTTTTTAAAAGAAGTGTTCTCCATGTAACGATACGACAAAAATCTGATCTTTCCAATGGTTCTGATTTCATCGTTTTCTGATTCCGTAAGAGGAAGATGCATCATTGAAAATATCTAGGGGCATTTTGGTCTTTTTACATGATTGAGTTAGATGATCTGGTCTTCTAGAAAGTTGTATAGCGTCTAGTCACGGTTCCAGCACACTTTATTTCATCTCGATCGAATATCGTATGAAAAATTTACATATGTTTCCGTAAAGTCGATTCGAAAAACCAAACCGGAAAATCAACATATATGCTCTCGGTGTTGGGTGGATTTTCCATATTTTTATTTTGAAATTTCAAGGGCTTTTGTATAATTTTGAGATTTTGAAGGTCTTAGTTGATAAGGGGTATTTAGTACTGGAAATATGAAGGCAGGGGCTTATGTGTATATAAGAGAATAAAAGGGATCCTTAATACACGGCTCAGATTGAGCCACGTCGGTCAGATTCAGATCTGACGTTTCGTACAAGAGCTTACGTTGAAGATGCTTACCCGTGACTTCTCATTGGTGGAGTGTATTAGATATGATGGTTTGGCGCTACACCATATTGCATTGACTAGTGTGTGTCGCATATGCATCATCACCGAACTTAGATTCCAATCCCTTAGATCTGGATCAACTAGATCTTATAGCTCCAGATCTAATGGTCTTTAAATGATTCTCCTTTATGGGTTAAGCTGACATAGATCCGGAATTTACGCTGACGTAGCCAATGGTAAGTCGACAACACATCTGACAATGTCAACACCTTTGTCACGCTGACATCATCTTTGACTTTGAGAGGTTCAAATCCTATGGTTTAGATCTATTGTCCGTTGGTTTAATTGGATGGTTCATATTAAGAGATACCTTTTTATGAGATCTATGGCCAGATCTACGCCTCAGTTGCGCACACTGCCGGTGTAGCCTACGTCACTCCTATGAAGATTCCATTTCGGGCTATCTCATTGCTCCAACTTCAAATGGTCACATCTCCCTCATTTTAACTCGGATTTGGGTGAACCAAGTTGCTACTTCTTTGTTTTCTCAAGCCCTACACCATGGCAGTAAGAAAATTGAGTTTTGAGTAAAGAAAAGCTACAATTTTGGTAAGAGAAGCTTCTCCCTCTTTGTTGGTCCTTGAATGAACATGAATACTTTATGATAAATGTTCTTAGGCCATTAAAGGAGGTAAAAGAGGTGGTTGAGGTGTGTTAATGATACATTAACTCAAACCTGAGGAAGAAAAGAAAGCAAGAATGTGTTTGCTTTGAAGAGTAAGAAGCCAATTAGAGAGAAGGTGTGAGCACCAAACTTGTCAGTACAACTTTTTAGTCATCCTAGGCAATTGGTTGTGATATTCTCTAACCTTTGATTTACATTATATGCATGTATGTATGTTAGGGTTAGTTGTAGATGAATGTATATATGCTAGGTTAGTTGTGGATGAACTGTAAGCATGCTAGCTAGTTGTGGATGTATATGTTAGGCAGAGCTTGACTGTAGGGCATTGATATAAGCCCAATTTAATTGTATTCTTTATTGAGTGCTTAGTGGCTGCTAAGCATTGGGAGTGGGTGCTCTCGTGTAGTGGGTGCTATACATTATACTGGCACTGTGAGTGCCATCTCAGCTTCAGCTTGAGAAAATTGGGTGTGGGTACTCCCAACTGTGGGTGCAGTCAAAAGTAGTGTATTGAGTAGATATGAAGCCTTTACAGGCACACTCTGGGGATGTAGGCAAATTGTCGAACCTTGTAAAAACTCTGTGTTGTGGGTGCTTATTGTTTACATTTTATATTGAAGTGCGTGAAATGCGGAATGAGTGTGCATACTTGGAAGTGCCTATGAGAGACTGAGTGTGCATATGACTGTGTGCAAACAGGGACAGGTGTAATAGGTTTTTCTTGGCCAGACATCGAACAGGTTTTGGGGGATCAAAATTGGACTCACTGATTCACCCCCCTCTCAGTGACTGCCAGGTTACAATAATTGGTATCAGAGCCGATAGTCAGTGATAGTTTGATCAACAGCCGAGTAATCCAGAGGTAGTGGCAGTAACAGTATGGCAGGTGAAGGCTATTCAAGACATGCACCAAAGTTTGATGGATCTGATTTTATCTTATGGAAGAGGAGAATGCAGTCGTACCTAGGTTCACTAGGTTATGATGTTTGGGCATCAGTTCTGATTGGGTACAAGGAACCTGAAGGAGGTCCGGTTAACAATGAAGCTAAGAAAGCTTATTTTTATAATCAGAAGGGTGTGAATGTAATATTCTCAGCATTGGATAAGAGTGTGATGGCTAAGGTAATGGATTGTGACTCAGCCAAAGATATATGGGGAAGACTGAAGAGCATTTATGAAGGAGATGAAAAGATAAGGAAAGCAAAGCTTCAAATCTTCTGAGGTCAGTTTGAAAGTCTACTAATGCAAGAGGGAGAGAATATTGACACCTATATGACCAGGGTAAATGAAGTGGTCAACTCTATTAGGGGTCTGGGAGCCAATTTAGAGGATTTAGTTATTTGTCAGAAAATCCTGAGATTTTTGTTGCCCAAGTATGACTCCAATGTATCATCTATTGAAGAGGCTAAGGACCTAGACACTATCACTCTTGATCAAGTGCATGACACTTTCACAACTCTTGAAATGAGATGGAAAAAGGATAAGTCCACTGACAAACAAACTGCTTTCAAGGCAATGAAAAACTTGAAGATCAAGGAGAAGAAGAGGCAGTCTGTGGAGGATACTGATGAGAGTGAAGATGAGGTTACAACTCATTTCACCAGAAAGTTGAAAAGGGAAACAGGAAAATGCAATGACAAGTTGCCTTTCAAATGCTTCAATTGTGGAAGGGTTGGACATTTTGTAGCCAAGTACCCTAACCAAGGAAAAATAAAAAGTGATGAAGATGAAAGTGAAAAGAAAATTCATTTCAAGGGAAAGAAGAAGTTCTTCTCAAACAGATACAAGAAAGGCAAGGACAAGAAGAAAAGTTTAGTATCTAAGAAATGCAATGACACATCTGAAGAGTCTGAAGAATCAATTAATGATGAAGATGATGAGGTTATGTTTATAGTCTCAATAGATGTGGAAGAAAACAAAGAATATTCTTCTAGCAAGGAAGATTCTACAGAAGAAGAAGTGGAAGATGAAAAATCATATCTAGAGGCTGAACTCACAGTTGCCCTTAGAGAGCTTAAAAGAGAAAGGAAGAAAGTGAAAAAAGTCACTCAAGACCTTAAGGCGAAAGAACAAATAGTTCTTGAGTTAAGAGATCAAGTCAATAAGTTATGGAAGACCTTAGATGATCTTGAGTATCAACTCTCACAGAAGACCATTGACTGCAACACTCTTGAGTTAGAGAAAGTGACTTTGAAAGCACAACTAGAGGAGCAATATGAGATTCTTACACAATTTGATGGTTATACAGATGAGCTAGCCTTATTAAAGGCTAAGGTTGAAGACTATGGGAGAATTGAGATTGAAAGAGGAGACTTAGAAAATGAAGATGTTGAAGATGACTCTACTCCAAAAGAGCATCCTAGCAGTAAGAAGCTTAATGACATCATCAATGCTTAAAGACTAGCTCAGATCAAATTTGGGCTTAGATTTATTGGGGAATCTTTCAAAAATACCAAGGCAAATGGGAAGGGAACAACACATAATCCTATCAAAGTCAATGATAGGAATGCTCAAAGAGGGAAGGCATATATTGCTACTGCTGGCAATGTCAAGAGAGCAGTACAAAAAGATAGATTGCAAACTAGTCCAATCAGAAGAGAAAATCCATCTATTTTCCATAAGACTGACCATGCTAGACAACCACAGTTGGCAAGGCCAAGTAGGAGAGCAGAGAGCTATGGATACAGTCAAGGTCCTCAATAGAGATCTAGAGCATTTGACAACTTCAGAGCTCCTTATAGATGGCAGATGGAACCTATGATGCAGAGGCACACCTTTCAAGGTTATTGTTACAAATACAACACTTTTGGAGATAAGATCTTAGATTGCAAGTTTAACATTGGTCCAAGGAGTTATGTAGACAGAAATCCATTTGCACCCCTTATAGAGGAAATAATTGAATGTTACAGATGTAACAACCTTGGACATATTGCAAGGAATTGTAGAACTGTGTTTTCCCCACAAAGACAGGAGAATAGAGGTAAGCAGAGAGGTTTCAGAAACACAGAAGATGATGAGAGGGAGAGACAGTTCTCAAGACAGAAGAAAACAAAAAAATCTCAATCTATTAAGAAAGTCTAGGTTCAAAGAGAGAGAGAGAGAGTAGAAGATGAAGAAGATGTAGCAGTATTTGTTATTCAGAGAGCTTTTAAGGCTCAAGGAGACTCTACTCCATGGATTTTTGATAGTGGTTGCTTAAGCCATATGACAGGATATAAGGAAAGGTTTGAATAATTATATGACTTTGAATGTGGATCTGTAAAGTTTGGCAACAACAATGGTGCTAGAATTACAAGGAGGGGGTTCATAAGTCTGAACAATGGGAAGGTGAAATCCCTTGATGTCTTGTATGTTGAAGGGCACAAACACAATCTTCTCAGCATCAATAAAATTTGTGACAAAGGATATAAAGTCACTTTCACTAGTAAAGGGTGTGAGATAAGAAGATCAAGTAGTGGAAAGGTTGTAGCTACTGGACAAAGAACTTCAAGGAACCTGTACACCTTGACAAAGTTAGAGAAAGATTCTTGCATGGTCAGCATAGATGAGGAGACATGGTTGTGGCATAGAAGACTTGGGCATATTGGTTTTAAAAACCTTGCCAAGATTTCTTTGAAGAAGGCAATGAGAGATGTTCCTGAGTTGAAGAAGCTCTCCAATCCTATATGTGCATCTTGTCAGAAGGGAAAGCAAATCAGAATCTCCTACAAGTCTAAGGAGTATTATTCCAGTTCACCATTGGAGTTGATTCATACAGACCTATATAGTCTTATGAGGACACCTAGCACCTCATAAGAGAGATACATCATGTTGTTTGTTGATGATCATTCAAGAATGATGTGGGTGATGTTCTTGAAACATAAGTCAAAGGTTTTAGAAAGATTTAAGACATTTAAGGAGCAAGTTGAGAATCAGACAAGGAATAAGATAAAGTGTCTGAGATCTGATAGAGGAGGTGAGTACAGTTGTGATGATTTTGAAAAATATTGCTATGAGCATGGCATCAGGAAACAAACTTCAGCTCCGAGAACACCCCAACAGAATGGTGTTGCAGAGAGAAAGAATAGAACAGTGCATGACATGACTAGAACAATGTTGGGAGGATGACATGGGCAAAAAGTTCTGGAAGGAGGCCATTCTAACTACAGTATACATCCATAACAGATGTATGTTGAGACCTCATGAAAGCAAGACTCCATATGAAATCTAGTTTGGAAGAAGGGCTACAGCAAGACACTTCAAGGTCTTTGGTAGCAAGTGTTACATCAAGAACACAACCCAAGATTTGGGTAAGTTTGATGATAGGGCTGATGAAGGTATATTTTTAGGCTATTCTACTTCAAGTAAGGCCTATCGATGCTATAACAATAGACTTGAAAAAATTATAGAGTGTTGATGTCACAGTTGATGAAAAAAGGGATATTCCTTCAGGCTTAGGAAATTAACTTTCAGAATTTGAAGATCTTGATGATGAGAATGACCTGGTTGATAGTAGACCCAAAAGCAAAGATGAGGTTGATGTTGAATAGGCTGAGGTAGATTCAGATGAGCAGAGGATACACAACAGAGTTGATCAACAAGGAACAAATGAGTTAATCATTGGTGACCCCACTGTAGGTGTTCAGACTAGAAGAATGAAGACCAACACCTACTCTCTTCTTACAAAGATTGAACTAAAAACTATTGATGAGGCAAGCAATGATGAGAGTTGGATGAAGGCCATGAATGAAGAACTTGATCAGATAGAGAGGAATCACACTTGGGATCTAGTCTCTAGGCCAGTTGACAAGAATGTGATTGGTACTAAATGGGTTTTCAGAAACAAACTTAATGAAGATGGTCAAGTGGTGAGGAACAAAGTAAGACTTGTATGCAAGGGGTATGCTCAAGTGGAAGGCATTGATTTTGAGGAAACTTTTGCTCCAGTGGCAAGACTTGAGGCTATACGAATGTTCTTGGCTTTGTCAGTGCACAAGGGGTTTAAAGTCTATCAGATGGATGTTAAATCAGCTTTTCTAAATGGAAACTTGGAAGAAGAGATTTACATAGAGCAGCCTGATGGGTTTCAGTTGAGTGAGGACCCCACTTTTGTGTGCAGACTGAAGAAGGCATTGTATGGTTTGAAACAAGCTCCAAGGGCATGGTACTCCAGATTGGACTCTTACTTGTGCAAGTTGGGTTTCAAGAAAGGCTTAGTGGGCAGTAATCTCTACATCAGAACTGAAGAAAGCAGTCATCTTGTGGTGGTTGTGTATGTAGATGATATCATCTTTAGGGATCACAAAGATTTTTTAATGAGGATGCAAGATGAGTTTGAGATCCATGTTGGGTGAACTATCACTCTTCTTGGGTGAACTGTCATTCTTCTTGGGTTTACAGATCAGGCAGAAGAAGGAATGTATCTTCATATCTCAGCCCAAGTATGTGAGGGAGATGTTGAAGAGATTCACCATGGAGGATTGTAAGCCAGTTAGTACACCTGTGATGACTGGGTGAAAGTTGAGCAAGGAAGATGACTCTCCATCAGTTGACCACACCTCGTATAGGTCAATGATTGGTAACCTATTATATCTAACAGCTAGTAGGCCTGACATCTTACAAGCTGTGTGCATGGTAGCCAGATTCCAAGAAGGACCAAAAGAGACACGTGGTAGCAGTGAAGAGAATTTTTAGATATCTAAAAGGGACGAGTGAGTTTGGGTTATGGTATCCGAAGATCAAGAGCTTCAGTTTGTCAGCTTTTTCTGATGCATATTGGGTTGGATGTGTGGATGACAGGAAGAGTACCAGTGGTAGTGCATTTTATTTAGGGAGCAGCTTGGTGGCATGGCATAGTAAGAAGCAAGAGTCAATCTCTCTTTCAACTGCAGAGGCAGAATACATTGCAGCTACATCTTATTGTACACAAATGTTGTGGACTGGGTGTAAGTTGAGCAAGGAAGATGACTCTCCATCAGTTGACCACACCTCGTATAGGTCAATGATTGATAGCCTATTATATCTGACAACTAGTAGGCCTGGCATCTTGCAAGCTGTGTACATGGTAGCCAGATTCCAAGCAGGACCAAAAGAGACACACGTGGCAGCAGTGAAGAGAATTTTCAGATATCTGAAAGGGACTAGTGAGTTTGGGTTATGGTATCCGAAGATCAAGAGCTTCAGTTTGTCAGCTTTTTCAGATGCAGATTGGGCTGGATGTGTGGATGACTGGAAAAGTACTAGTGGTGGTGCATTCTATTTAAGGAGCAGCTTGGTGGATGGCACAGTAAGAAGCAAGAGTCAGTCTCTCTTTCAACTACAGAGGTAGAATACATTGCAACTACATCTTGTTATACACAAGTGTTGTGGATGAAGCAGATGTTGAAGGATCTGAGTGTGGAGGTTGAGCAGGCATTTCCACTATATTGTGACAATACTAGTGCTATCAACATCTCCAAGATCCTAGTGATGTATTCTAGAACGAAGCACATTGCTATCCGGTAACATTTCTTGAGAGACCAGGTAATGGAAGGTAAAGTAAGGATGGAGTTTGTTCCCACAGCAGAGCAGGTGGTTGATATTTTCACTAAACTACTTCCCAAAGATCAGTTTGATTTCCTCAGATAGAAGCTGGGAGTGGTGGTTCTTCCCAAGCACTAGTGGCATTGGGAGAGGGGGAGCAAGTTGCTTGATGTTGCTAACCACATATTGGACTCAGGGGAGTCCATTGGTTCCACCCTTTGTATTTGTTGTCAAAGGGGGAGAGAGTTACTCATTGGAGCTTTGGAGTGTATTACTGATGAAGTAAGAAGTGTTCTCCATGTAACGATACGAAAAAATCCTATCTTTCCAACGGTTCTGATTTCATCGTGTTCCTATTCTGTATGAGGAAGATGCATCATTAGAAATATCTAGGGGCATTTTTGTCTCTTTATATGATTGAGTTAGATGATCGGGTCTTCTAAAAATTTGTAGAGCATCCAGTCGCGGTTCCAACGCACTTCATTTCATCTCGATTGGATATCGTATGAAAAAGTTACATATGTTTCCGTGAAGTCGGTTTGAAAAACCAAACCGAAAAGGTTTATGTGTATATAAGAGAATTAAAGGGATCCTTAATACACGGCTCAGATTGAGCCACATCGGTCAGATTCAGATCTGAAGTTTCATGCAAGAGCTTATGTTGAAAATGCTAATCCGAGACTTCTCATTGGTGGAGTGTATTAGATATGATGGTCTGGCACTACACCATATTGCATTGACTAGTGTGTGTCACATGTGCATCATCACCGAAGCTTAGATTCCAATCCCTTAGATCCAGATCAACTAGATCTTATAGATCCAGATCTAATGGTCTTTAAATGATTCTCTTTTATAGGTTAATCCAACATAGATCCAGAATCTGCGCTGACGTAGCCAGTGGTAAGTCGACAACACGTCTGACAATGTCAACGCCTTTGTCATGCTGACATCATCTTTGACTTTGAGAGATTCAAATCCTATGGTTTGGATCTATTGCCCGTTGGTTTAATCGGATGGTTCATATTAAGAGATACCCTTTGATGAGATCTACAGCCAGATTTGCGCCTCAGTTGCACGCATCGGTGGTGTAGCCTACGCCACTCCTATGAAGATTCCATTTCAGGCTATCTCATTACTCTAACTTCAAATGGTCACATCTCCCTCATTTTAACTCAGATTTGGGTGAATATAGTTGTTACTTCTTCGTTTTTTCAAGCCCTACACCATAGCAGCAAGAAAAATGAGTTTTGAGTGAAGGAAGACTATGGTTTTGGTAAGAGAATCTTCCCCCACTATGTTGATCCTTGAATGAACATGAATACTTTATGATAAATGTTCTTAGGCCATTAAAGGAGGTAAAAGAGGTGGTTGATGTGATACCCTACTTTTAAAACCTGGTTTACTTACACAGTTGACCCGGTTTAACCATGAAGGACCCGAATCAGAGAGGGTTAAGGCCGGTTCCCTATGGACCATAATGGCAAGGGTGACTTTGAACACAGGTTGGCCAGACAAGTCTGAGTCAGTTCCAGAGGAGACAGGTGTACCCAAGCCATGTACATGCACATATCATAAGGCCATGTACGGGTAATGCTAATATGTAGCCGTATCCTAAAGTGTATACGTATTATATATCTCGTACCGAGAGTGAGATACATGCCGAGAGTCGAATTCCATCGAGATCTCAATTGTTTGGCTAAGTTTCGACCAACAGGTGGGCGGTCACAGGCGGGCGAACCCGCCCACCTATGTGACCCACCCATGTGGCTACTATATATTCTCTAGTATAAATATTACTTATTGTGTCTTTTCCTTTTTCTCATTTAATGCATTAAAGAGTTGGTGAGAAGAGTAAAGAAGAGAGAGAAAAGAAAGGAAGAAAAGAGAACAAAGAAGAAGAAAGGAAAAGAAAAAAAGGAAGAAATGATTTTAAGTGACGCCGAGGTTTGATCTTCTCATTCTGGCACCGGAAAAGTGATCCCCAACACGAGACCTACGATTTGAGGTAAGCGAAGGCTATACTTCTTAAACTTTCACCAAACACCAAGTGAAACCCTTAATTTGGGTAGAGTTCCTTAAGATCTTGTTAATCCCACTTGAGATGATGAATCTAAGGTTTAATAGATGGTCTATGTGTTGATTTTGAAGGTTTAAAGAAGTGTTTACAAGATTTGAGAAGCATTGGTGATTTCTTGAGTTAAGAGGTGATTTTGGGGTTTTGGAAGAGTTCTTGAGCAAAGAAGGTTAGATTGCTTTTCAATCCTTAGATCTAACTTAGATCTAGGTTAGAATCATCTTATAAATATCTTAGATGTGTAAAAAATGTGATTGGAACAGCCCCATTTGGTTTTCCCAAGGTTGAGGAACGTTTCAAAGGTGAAAACCAAATTTCACCCCCACAGGTGGGCGTAGTCCGGCGGGCGAAGCCGCCCGCCTGTAGGGCCCGCCTGTTGGGGCAGCACCTTAGTTCCCACAGGCGAGCGAAGACCGGCGGGCGAACCCACCCACCTGAGGGGGCCTATCTGTTGAACCAACGGGCTATCTGGCCTGCCTATTGGACCGGCGGGCGATGACAGGTGGGCTGTCTGGCCCACCTGTTGCCCCACCAAATGGATTTTTGAGCCCGAATGGGCCCAAAACGGGTGGGCAATCTTCTTTTATGATTTTAAACATGATGTAACATCAAACCTTGTTAGTTTTGACCCCAAAGTGGTGAAATGCTAGCCCCATTCGCTTATGATAGGTTCCATTATAATTTATATCTCTCATGCCGGATCTCACCCGTACCGAACATGAGCTTTTGTACCCAACAAGTAAGTGGGGAGAGGACATATGACTTTATTTTAAGCTTGTTTTTGCATCATTAAATTGTATCTAGACTAGCCATGTCATCATGCAAATTATGTGTTGATTAGTCATCCTCGTATGCCATTCGCACGCATTGCTTGTGCATTGTAAACAAATGATTATGATATGTGTGTTGTGCTTTACATTCTAAATGCCAAATGATTGATGTGCTTATGTGATAAATGATTGGATTACTGTGCATGATGCATTATTAGACTAGACGCCATAGTCGATTTGGAAACGAGTGCATTGGTGGCCTGTGGTATGGGATGCGGTGGCACTATGCAATCGTACTTTATCATATAGGAGCATGCGGTTTAGGATTATCATTCCATGTGCTACGACTCTTCCCAACAGGGGTTGAGGTGTTGGGTTATCACTTGGGGGGAAGTAGTGATCGTGGTTGTCGGGTCATTGTGGCTGTTAAACATACGCCCGGTGGGTCATTAGGACAGTCAACAACCTCAGTGGTATATTCAAGAGGGCCAATCGTACTGCATTTAAATTGTTGGGGTCAGCACCTTTACATTTCTGTCATTTACTTTTATGTTAAGAGCCAGTAGTCGGCATGCTTTACTTTTCTGAGTACTGACGGTGGGCCTTCTCCGACAACCCTATGGGCGTATCGCGGGATGGAGTTCGCTACTTATACCCAGGGCATACGCACACTGTGGTTGTGAGTAGCATATAACCTAAGACTTAGTAATGTTGTTTAGGTGGATAAGATTCAAAATGAATTGCATAGCATATAGTGCATATAGATGTGGCTGTTTGTGTGGTCTTTCTTTTCACTTACTGAGCTGGTGAGCTCATCCCACATGCACACCTCTTTTAGATGATTTTGCAGGTCACCCGCCTGAAGATCAGGAGTCGGGCCCTACTGTCGAGTTTCCCATTGAGGATTAGCGGGTCCCTAAGGAGTATGAGCACGGTGCTGATTGCTTGTGCGAGGGTTTTGCTGTGGGACAGTAGTAATGACACCATAAAGGATTTCACTTTTTGATTCTTTTGATGACCTCCCCTTTTGTGTACTTGATACGTAAATTGTTATTCCTTTTGTGTAAATATCATGCCTACGGGCCTACATGTACTTAGCTATATACTACAATTTGGGTATCAAGTATATTGGGGATATTTACAGGTAATTTAAGTATTCCGCTGAACTTTTGAACACTTATCTTAGATGTGAGTATGCTGTGGTGGGGTACTGTATCAGATGATCCTGGCAGGTTTGGGTTAACGGGGGTGTGACAATTAAGGTGTGTTAATGATACATTAACTCAAAGCCAAAGAGGAAGAGAAGAAAGCAAGGATGTGTTTGCTTTGAAGAGCAAGAAGCCAAGGAGATAGAAGGTGTGAGCACCAAACTTGTCAGTACAACTTTTCAGTCATCCCAGGCAATCGGTTGTGAGATTCTCTAACATTTAATTTACATTATATGCATGTATGTATGTTAGGGTTAGTTGTGGATGAATGTATACATACTAGGTTAGTTGTGGATGAACTGTAAGCATACTAGCTAGTTGTGGATGTATATGCTAGGCAGAGCTTGACTGTAGGGTATTGATATAAGTCCAATTTAATTGTATTCTTTATTGAGTGCTTAGTGGGTGCTAAGCATTGGGAGTGGGTGCTTCCTTGTAGTGGGTGCTACACATTGTACTGGCATTGCGAGTGCCATCTCAGCTTCGGCTTGAGAAAATTGGGTGTGTGTGTTCCCGACTGTGGGTGCAGTTATTGAGTAGGTACAAAGCCTTTACAAGCACTACTCCGGGGATGTAGGCAAACTTCTGAACCTTGTAAAAACCCTGTGTTATGGGTTCTTGTTGTTTGCATTTTATATTGAAGTGCATTGAATGCGAAATGGGTGTGCACACTTGGAAGTGCCTATGAGAGGCTGAGTGTGCATACGACTGTGTGTAAACAGGGACAGGTGTATCAAGTTTTTCTTAGCCAAACATCGGATAGGTTTTTGGGGATCGAAATTGGACTCATTGATTCACCTCCCTCTCAGTGACTGCCGTGTTACAACAAGAGCTTCATATTCCGCCTCATTGTTAGTTGCAGGAAATGTGAATCTCAAGGTGAACGGGATTTTTAAACCTTCCGACTTATCAGGATATTGCTCGATACATCAATAAATAACTTCCATTTTCTATCTGTTTCAGCTTCCTCCTGAGCTTTTTCTACCTTAGTCAATGTATATTCAATGATAAAGTCAGTTAATGCCTGGCCTTTGATTGCATTTCTTGGTCAAAATTCTTGGTCGTGCTCACTTAGCTCGACTGACCAGTTGACCAAGCGCCCAAGACAATTGGGTTGTGTAAGATTTTCTTTAGCGGTTGCCCTGTGAGCACTGTCACTGAATGAGACTAGAAATATGGCCGTAAATTTCAAGCAGCCATCACCAACGCGAGCACCAGCTTCTCGATTTTGGGGTATCGGGTCTCTGCGTCCAAGAGAACTTGGCTGACATAGTATATTGGTTTCTGTCACTCCTCTACTGGGGACATGGCTAGGCAAAGTTGGAGCTTCTCACCCGGATTGGTTTGGACTAGTAAATGTGGTTTGACCATGTCATGCCCCGTTCACATAGAACCGGACCGGGGACTGGGTTCCCTCCGGGTAACCCAAAAACCACCAGGATCATCTGATACAGTAACCACAGCACAATAAGCCACACGTGATCAATGGAATGTAATAACATAATACAACAGAAGTCTTGTCATCGTTAATAACCTATAATTCCCACATACTCTTGATACCCAAATTGTTATACATAAAATATTTATATGTGGGCCCATAGGTATGATAATTACACAAGAAATAGTAATTTAAATATTGAGAGCACAAAAGGGGAATATACCAATAGAATCAAAAAGTACGACAACCCGAATCTATCACTGTTGTCTAGCAACACAACTCTCACACGAGTAACCCTCACCGTGTTCAAATTCTTCGAGGACCCACCAATCCCCCACTGGGGTTTTGTCAATGGGACCTGGCACGGGCTCCTCTACTAAATAGCCTACAAAATAATCTAAAAAGGTGTGTACATGAGGGGTGAGCTCACTAGCTTAGTAAATGGAAAGAAAGGCACACACAAGCAAATGCAATTCAAATAAATACTATATACGTGCAATTCATTTTAATCCTAGTCCACATAAACAATCATTCTAGGGCATAGGTAATGTGTTACTCACAACCATAGTATGCATATGCCCTGGGTCCGAGACACGTTTTCCATCCCGTGATACTCCCATAGGATTTTCGGAAAAGGCCCACCATGAGCACTCAGAAAAGTAAATCGTGGCCGAACCACAGCAGAAATGTAAATCGTGGCCAAACCACAGCAGAAAAGTAAATCATGGATGAACCACAACAGAAATTAAAAGTAGTACGATTGGCCCTCTGAATATATCACCAAGGTTTCTAACTGTCCTAATGATCAGCCATGCGTACTTCTAGCCACCACAGTGGTCCGCAACCGATGCTTCCCCCCAGTGATAACCTAAAATGTAAACCCCTGTTGGGAAGGGTTGTAGCACGAGGGTTTATCAAATCCTAACCACATGTTCCTACATGAGATAGTACAACTGCATAGTTCTTCCGTGTCCCATTCCACGGTGAACCAAGGCATTTTTTTCCAAGCCGACTATGGCATTTATTCTAGAAAATCCCACAAATGTTCGGCAAACTGGCATCATATACATCACATGATAAATCCATTCTCAAGATGCAACATATAACAATGCATATAGAATTTAAAATATAACTTGTTCAGTTCTAAATGCATCATTCATTCATCAACCATATGCATGAGAATGACAATCACAATGTCAATATAGTTCATGAGTGCAAAGGATGCCAAAAACATTCCACAAATTAAGAATCACAGTCCTCTCTCCCCACTTACCTATTTTCGTAGGAGAATTGATACTCACAGTAAAGGGTAAGATCCGGAGTGAGAGGATGAGTTTCTTAAATCCTAGCACAGATAAAGGATTTAGAAATACGTATAAATTGGGACCATAAACGATGTAAGATATGGTCACTATGCGAATAATAGCATAAGGAAGGTTGTCGATGAATTTGGATTCAATTGGAGCTCATTTGAGCTATAGGTAGGTCATACAGGTGGGTCAGGGATCCGTCAATCTTACCCGCCGGTAGAACCAGAAGTGCAAGAATGACTGGTAGGTCTTCACTGGCAGGTCAGGTACCCACCAATCACACCCACCAGTTCTCTTGGACTCTGCTGATTTTCTTCCTTCTTCCATTCCAACAATTGGAACTCCAATTGGGTGATTACGAATTTATTTCCCACACATTCTATGCTTCACCTACTTGATTGTACCATGGATCTAAGACAAAAACAAGATTTGGGAGAAGAAATCATACCTTTACTTGTAAAAACCCCAAATCTTGAAACCCTTTTCCCCAAACTCAAATGCCACTTCAAAAACCTCCAATCTTTGTTCCTCTCCTCACATACTTCAATGAAAATCGCACATAATGGCTTTGTTACCCTCTGAACCAAACATATACAAAGAGGGTTTTCATCAAACCTCAAGACTCATGGTGTTACTTACCTTAAAATGAAGATCTCAAGTCATTGGTCGCTATTTCGACGACGGACAAGCAAGAAACGGCTCCGGATGTGATACCCTACTTTTAAAACCTGGTTTACTTACACGGTTGACCCGGTTTAACCATGCAGGACCTGCCCAAAAGAGGATTAAGGAGGGTTCCCTATGGACCACGATGGCAAGGGTGACTTTGAACACAGGTCGGCCAGACAAGTCCGAGTCAGTGCCAAAGAAGACGGTGTACCCAACCCGTGTACATTCATGTATCATAAGACCATGTACGGGTAATACTGGTATGTAGCCATATCCTAAAGTATATACGTATTCTATATCTTGTGCCGAGAGTGAGATATATGCTGAGAGTCGAATTCCATAGAAATCTCAATTGTTTGGCTAAGTTTTGACCAATAGGTGGGCGGTCACAGGCGGGTGAACCTGCCCACCAGTGTGACCCACCCATGTGGTTACCAGATATTCTCTAGTATAAAAAGTACTTATTGTGTTTTTCCTTTTTCTCATTTAATGCATTAAAGGGTGGGTGAGAAAAGTAAAGAAGAGAGAGAAAAGAAAGGAAGAAAAAGAGAACGAAGAAGAAGAAAGGAAAAGAAAAAGAGCAAGAAATGATTTTAAGCGACGTCGAGGTTTGATCTTCTCATTCCAGTACCGAAAAAGTGATCCCCAACACGAGACCTACGATTTGAGGTGAGCGAAGTTCTTAAACTTTCACAAAACCCCAAGTGAAACCCTTGATTTGGGTAGAGTTCCTTGAGATCTTGTTATTCCCACTTGAGATGATGAATCTAAGGTTTAATAGATGGTCTGTTGATTTTGAAGGTTTAAAGAAGTGTTTACAAGATTTGAGAAGTATTGGTGATTTCTTGAGTTAAGAGGTGATTTTGGGGTTTTGGAAGGGTTCTTGAGCAAAGAAGGTAAGACTGCTTTTCAATCCTTAAATCTAACTTAGATCTAGATTAGAATCATCTTATAAGACCTTTGATGTGTGGAAAATGTGATCAGAACAGCCCCATTTGGTTTTCCCATGGTTGAGGAGCGTTTCAAAGGAGAAAACAAATTTTTACCCCCACAGGTGGGCGAAGACCGACGGGGGAAGCCGCCTGCCTGTTGGGGCAGAACCTTAATTCCAATAGGCGGACGAAGATCGACGGGCGAACCTGCCCGCCTGTGGGGGCCCATCGGTTGAACCGACGGGCTATCTGGCCCGCCTATTGGACCGACGGGCGAAGACAGGTGGGCTGTCTGGCCCACCTATTGGCCCACCAGTAGGATTTTTGAGCCCGAATGGGCCCAAAACGGGCGGGCAACCTTCTTTTATGATTTTAAACATGATTTAAACATCAAACCTCATTAGTTTTGACCCCAAGGTGGTGAAATGCTAACCTCATTCGCTTATGATAGGTTCCACTAGAATTTACATCTCTCACGCCGGATCTCACCCGTACCGAACGTGAGCTTTTGTACCCATCAAGTAAGTGGGGAGAGGACATTTGACTTTCTTTTAAGGCTTGTTTTTGCATCATTAAATTTTATTTAGACTAGCCATGTCATCATTCAAATTATGTGTAGATTAGTCATCCTCGTATGCCATTCGCACGCATTGCTTGTGCATTCTAAACAAATGATTTATGATATGTATGTTGTGCTTTACATTCTCAATGCTAAATGATTTATGTGCTTATGTGATGAATGGTTGGATTACTGTCCATGATGCATTATTAGACTAGACGCCGTAGTCAGTTTGGAAATGAGTACATTGGTGGCCCGTGGTATAGGATGCGATGGCACTATACAATCGTACTTTATCATATAGGAGCATACGGTTTAGGATTATCATTCCCTGTGCTACGACCCTTCCCAACAGAGGTTGAGGTGTTGAGTTATCACTTGGGGGAAAGCAGTGGTCATGGTTGTCCGGTCACTGTGGCGGTTAGACATACGCCCAACTGGTCATTAGGACAGTCAGAAACCTCAGTGGTATATTCAAGAGGGCCAATCGTACTGCTTTTAAATTGCTGGGGTCGGCACCTTTACAATTCTGTCATTTACTTTTATGTTGAGAGCCGGTGGTCGGCATGCTTTACTTTTCTGAGTACTCACGGTGGGCCTTCTCCGACAACCCTATGACTGTATCGCGGGATGGAGTTCACCACTCGTACCCGGGGCATACGCGCACTGTGGTTATGAGTAGCACATAACCTAAGACTTAGTAATGTTGTTTAGGTGGATAAGATTAAAATGAATTGCATGGCATATAGTGCATAAGGATGTGAATGTTTGTGTGGTCTTTCTTTTCACTTACTGAGCTAGTGAGCTCATCCCACGTGCACACCTCTTTTAGATGATTTTGCAGGTCACCCACCTGAAGATCAAGAGTCAGGCCCCACAGTCGAGTTTCCTATTGAGGATTGGTGTGTCCCTGGGGAGTATGAGCACGGTGATATGTGAAGGTTGTACTGCGGGACCGCAGTAATGACACCGTACAGAATTTCACTTTTTTTATTTTTTTGATGATCTCCCCTTTTGTGTACTTGATACGTAAATTGTTATTCTTTTTGTATAAATATCATGTCTGCGGGCCCATATGTACTTAGCTACATACTACAATTTGGGTATCAAGTATATTGGGGATATTTATAGGTAATTTAAGTCTTCTGCTGAACTTTTGAACACTTATCCTAGATGTGGATATACTGTGGTGGGGTACTGTATCAGATGATCCTGGCAGGTTTAGGTTAACCGGAGTTAACTCGGTCACCGGTCTAGTTCTGTGTGAACGGGGTGTGACAATGGTGGTATCAGAGCATGATGCTCTATCCACTCACAGCATACCATTTAGACCCCATAGAATCTATAATAGGAAATGGGGTTGGGTAAATGTAAAACTTTTTAAAGAATTAAAAGCAAAAAAAAAAAAAATAGTTACATTTAATTATTGCATTTCATGGCATGCATTAGAGAAAGTTTGATTGGAATAAATAAAAGATTAGTTATTTGATTACATAACCCATCGAATATGGATTTAACAAAATTTCGGCAGCATAACAATGCTAAAACAAAATTTTCCAAAATTTTCAAATAGAAGCACCTGATAGACAACATACGTATATGAGTAAGCATAATCAAAAAAGGCTAACTAACGTTGTTACAACCAAATTACAATAAGTTTGTCAAGCAGACAAAACTAATTAAAAGTCACCAACAACATCATAACACCATACTAGCAAGTCCAAATTACAAAGAAAAGTACAAAAAAAAAATTAGTCCACCATAAACACATAAACAACATAGAGACAAGTAAAAATCTGATTAGGATAGGCAAGCTAAGTCCTCAGAGACCCTCGTCATCATCTAGCTCTACTACTCCATCCCTCCTAGGCCTCGATTTGACATTGAGCCGGCGATCGTAGTAATCAAACATCGCATTTACTAGTTGCACATCCCTCTAGAGTAGGGTAAAGTCCGCTGAAATAGCATTAGCCGTTGTGTCCAAATCCTCGCTTAATCTTAAGAAGGAATTCTCTAATGTAGCCTGTCTTTCTAAGATATTTTCTCCTCTAGTAGCACTCTCATCTAGTCTTCTCAAAAGCTGATCTTGCCCATCCTTTAAGGCCCTCATGCTCTCAAAGTCAAATGCGCCACTCTTAGGTGGTGGGGCTCTATGTTGTGGGTCTGCAACCCTAGCAAAGTTAGGATCAGCATCTCTCAAATCAAGAGGCTCCTCCTCGAGGATATCCTCATCCAGAAAGTCCTCCTCCTCGAATTGAGGAACATAATCCTCATCCTCCTCACTATTTTCCTCCTCCATGTGGACATCCTCCCTGTGGACATTTCCCCTGTTCCTGTCTCCTTGAGATCCTGCCCTCTGAGGTACATCCATAAGAGCTTGGAGACCCATCCTGCGTAGGTTTTCCCTACTAAATTTGTCCGTTGGAGTCTTTCCCTCCTCACTACTCAAATCCACCCCAAAGAACTTGAAAACCCTGGTGAGGGTCCTACCATAAACCTCCGTCCTCAGGATGTGTGGCATGATGCTCCATAGTCTTAAGTATAATGTAGGGCAAGCATAAATGCTCGGCACCTCCCTCCAAGGCCTTGTAGATGCAGAAGGCTATGTAGGCTGCCATGAAGCCCACTTGGTTCCTATGGCCTCCTCTAGGGAGCAAATTAAACTGAACCAAGCGAGCAAATACATGAGCCTCTGGGTTGAATGTCGCCTCAGAATCCGGATGCACCTTGCTGCCACTAATGGTCTCGTAAATGTGGTCCTGCAGCTCCAAACTTAAGGATGGGCCCATGGGCTTACTCCTTGGGGGGCTATAGAATTGATGCCCAACTGATGACATATCTAAAATACAAGCAAGAGTGTCCACAGTCAATGAATGTTCACCCCCTTCACCATGCTGGTGATTGAGTACTCCCCATACTGGTAAGAGACCTCCAAATTACAATAAAATCTTCGAACAAGGTGTTCATAGCATGGGCGGTCATTATTAAGGATGGATTGCCAACCCAGTGCAGTAAACCTCTCTTGTAGTTGAATCTTATTGAAATCACAAGTTACCACGGTTTTTTCTATCATTATAGAATTTTTTAGGAAGGTCTGTCAATTCGTTGCTGCCTTCAAACTCCGAAAGAGTCCCTCATCATAATCTAGAAGATCTATGGGGGCATGTCCTTGTTGCCTTATACGAATGGCTGAGGAACTTCCTTGTATGAATGGCTAAGGAACCAGTCCCTACACCTATCCTTTTTGAAGTTGTGGCCCTACATCTATTGGAAGAGGATGCGGGTTCCTTGCCCTTGTGAGAAGACATCCTAGTAAGAAAAGAGAAGAAATAGTGATAAGTAAGAATGTTGCATGACAAAGGAAGTAAACAGGAGGGTGAGCAAGCACATGTAAATACACCCAAATACATAATGTGGATCATTATTCAAAGTGGGGTGGTTAAGCCATGGGGAAATGAATAGGAAGAAATCCCCAAACATGATATCCAATAGCCTGTTGCAAAATAGAAGAGTAACAAAGGAGTATAAAGCATGGCAAGTGAGAAGTGATGGAAAGCCTCATAAGAATTTCCTCAAATGGGGTAATTGGTGTCAAATGGTAGAAAGCCCCCAATTTCAATGTACAAGTTCAATCCAAGAGAATGAAAATCCCAAAAAGTGTAGAACTTGAAGCTTACATGTCAATGATAGTAATACCTATCCTTGTACAACCAAGAATATGCAAAAATTTCTATTATGACATTGAGGTGCAAGGAATGAGAGAGATTCAAAGTTGTTCACAAGTATGGATTCAAAGTGTAATTCAAATATCATTGCACCAACAATTAATGGTAAGTGATTCAAAGTTGTTCACAAGTATGGAACGAAGTGAAGAGAATCATAGAAACCCCAAAATTTTTTTTCAAGAAACCTAACACAAAAGAGATGGATTTTTATAGAAATGAGATGGAATTGCAAGCATATACAAGTTTCCATGATCTTTCCAACAATGTAAGTGCAAATCAAGGATAAGAAATCCCAATTGAGTTGTTAGTTGGGGAAAAAAGAGAAGAAATAGAAGAAAACCCCAAATTGGAGAAATTAGGGCACAATTTGGGATTTTCTCCCATAGATTGGGTAGTAAAGCCCAAAACTATGAATGAGTCACAAAGGAAGCATCATATTCTCATGGAATGACTATTCTATGGAAAGAAACATGAAAAAAGTCAAGTTTTGGGAAGTATGGATGGATTCAACACCCAAAATAAATGTTCCAAGAAGAGAAATGCAAAAGAGACTTACTTGAAAGTGAAAGGTGCTTGAATCTTTCAAAATCTGTGGAATCGTTGAATGAAATCGTGAGTGGATGCACCAAGTAACCCTCCAAAATCGCCTTGTGTTGAGTCTAAGTGTGGAAGATGGGAGAAATGAAGATCGAAGAGGCTTAAAAGCCCCTTTAAGTTCGCCTCGGGTTGGACCGGCGGGCCCTGACCTGAGCCGCCCGTCGGTAGGAAAAAAAATTAAAAATAAATAAATAATAAAAAAATAAAATAATAATAGTAATAGAATAATTGGAGAAATAATAATAATAATACACTATTAATAATAATAAAGGAAAAAAAAATCGAGCGGGACCGTTGTCCTACTTGTCGAAGCGCTAGCACAGTACTCTCGGGGCTAAGCTGTGGCTGGATGCAAGATATCATACACTACAATACCCTGTGTTTTAGCATATGATTATGTGTCCAGGTTGAAAGTTTAAGGTCAATCTAAGAGTGTGTGAACCATAGAGTGAAATTGATTTCGTAGGCTATGTCATAGAATGGGAAATAATTATGTGCTTATGTAAATTCTAAGGTACTTAACCAATGTTTTGTGTATGGTATGATCCAGGTGCAAGGACACGATGGTACGCACTAGATCTAGTAGCAATACTCGAGGAACCTCACGTGGTCCTCGTCCTATCGGTCGACCACCAAATCCTCGAAGGTTCTGCTCTGTGGGGCAAACCCCACTTCCACAACCTCAAGAAACCCTTGACCAGGGTGTGGCACAAAGGGACCCACACTTAACCGCACTTCCAGATCCTCCACCTGTCATCACTCCGAGTGATGTTGTGACCATAGTTCAACAGTCACAGTAAGCCGTCCAGTAATAAATGCTCCAGCAGTAGTAGGCATTTATGGCTGCTATACAGCAACAGTTAGACCTTCCTCAACCTAGTCAACATCCTCGGATAATTACTCCACAAGACCCACCTGTAGGGTCTGGTATGGGGCCACAAACTAGAGGTGCACCACTTGGTACGACACCACATGAGAAAGCCAGAGGTACACCTCCAATTCCACCACTTAGCACTTCTCCATATATGGTGCCCCCTCCGTACCCTTACTATCCAGCATATGCACCCAATTACCCGTCGACGAATAATACGATAAGGGTAGTGGAATCTTTCAAGAGGAACTTGCCACCTGTATTCTCTAAGGTGGGGAGTGATCCTCTAGAGCCGGACTAGTGGATCCAAGAGCTGGAAAAGATATTTGAGGTAGTTGAGTGCACTGAGGCATAGACGCTTATTTGCACAGGGCTACAACTCAAGAATGAAGCCAACTCTTGGTGGCAAGCCTCTAAGCCTATATTGTTTGCCGCACATCCAGAACCCACATGGGAGCAGTTCAAGGAGTTTTTTTTGGAAAACCATTACCCTCGTAGCTTCAGAGACTGTAAAGAGATAGAATTCATGGCCTTGACTCAAGGGAATAAGACTATCCTTGAGTATCAATAGCAGTTTGAAAGCTTGTTCCATTTTGCCCCTAAGCATATGAGGTCAGCTGAAGAAAAGGCTGCAAGGTTTCTGAAGGGATTAAAAGCATCTATTGGGTTAGTGCTCAAGGTCTTAGATTTGACAGATTATGGCCAGATCGTGCAAAAGGCTAAAACCATGGAAGATAAGCAAAAGGGAGAACAATCCCTCACACGTGGATTGTGGAAGAGGACTAATCCATTTCCGGACATGGGCAACTCATTCAAGGTATATCGTGGGTCGTATAGTTCTGGGCCTGCATATAGACAGCCCTATAGGCCATCTGTCTACGTTCCTCGACCAGCTGGTGGTCCGGGCTCTACATCTTTTCGCCCGAACACTAGTACGGTGTCTACAGTCACAAGGCCACCCCGTCCCCCATCTATATCAAGTCAAGTACAAAGGGTCCCTGCCCCAGTTTTGGCATCATAGATCCGTTGCTTTAATTACCACTCTTATGGGTATTTTTCCAAAGACTATCGAGTCAAACCAGCCTTACCATCCAATCAGCCCTCTGTGTACAGACCTCCCTTAACTCGGGGGAATCAACCGCAAGGAAGAATGTATGCCTTATCAGCTAAGGAAGCTGAGGCCAGCACAGAAGTGGTAGCAGGTACATTTTAATTTAAGATTTTCCTTATGCTGAATTTTGATGATCTGCTATACTTATATGCATTATTACACTAGGTGTTCTACCTATATCGGGTATACCAGCCTATGTCTTGTTTGATTCAGGAGCAACACATTCGTTCATATCTAAGAGATTTGCTGAGAAACTTGGTATGTCGCCCAGGACACTAGATCATGAGATGATTGTTAGTATGCCTACAGGCAAAGTTATGCAGTTGAAGGAGGTGTATGGGCCATGCCCAATTGAAATCAGTGGAAAGAAATTGAATGCACAATTCATCAAATTCAACATGCAGAATTTTGACGTTATACAAGCATGGATTGGTTGTTGGCCCATCGAGCAAATGTGATGTGTGCCAAAAAATTAATTAGGGTGACAAATGATGAGGGGAAAGAACTGGTATACCAAGCAGATAAAATAAAATGGGCTAGAAAGGCCCTCATCTCCGCTCTTCAAGTGGTAACGCTGTTGGAAAGTGGATGTCAGAGTTACTTAGCATCGGTACTTGATGTTGATGCAAAGGTTACACCTCTAGAGGAGGTAGAAGTGGTTAAAGAATTTCTTGACGTCTTTCTAGATGATCTAATGCATCTACCGCCTGATAGAGAGTTGGAATTTTCCGTAGACTTGATTCCTAGAGTAGCTCCAACGTCTAAAACTCCATACAAGATGGCACCAGCCGAATTGAGGGAGTTACAGATGCAGTTGCAAGAATTATTGGAGAAGGGGTTTATTCACCCAAGATTTTCACCTTGGGGTGCCCCAGTATTGTTTGTCAAGAAGAATGATGGTAGCTTGCATATGTGCATCGATTATCGGGAATTAAATAAGCTAACCATTAAGAACCGGTATCCATTGCCACGCATTGATGATTTGTTTGATCAACTACAAGGTGAAAATGTATTTTCAAAGATAGACCTTAGATCAGGATATTATCAGCTCAAGATAAGCGGTGACATACCCAAGACAACTTTCAGAACTCGGTATGGTCACTATGAGTTCCTAGTGTTATCTTTTGGGTTAACTAATGAACCGGCAGCATTCATGGATTTAATGAATAGAGTATTTCACCATGTCCTTGATAAATGGGTAATTATTTTTATTGATGACATCTTGATCTACTCTAAGACGGAAGAGGAGCATACTCAACACCTGAGGATAGTATTACCGAGGCTGAGAGAATAACAATTGTTTGCCAAATATAGTAAGTGTGAATTTTGGCTTAAGCAAGTTGGATTCCTGGGACACGTAGTGTCTAAGGATGGAATCGAGGTGGATCCTGATAAGGTGAAAGCAGTAGTAGAGTGGGAAAACCCAAAGAACGTTACAAAAATTAGAAGTTTCTTAGGTTTAGTTGGGGACTACCAGCACTTCATTGAGAATTTTTCTTGGATCTCAGCACCAATGACTAAGTTAACCAAAAAGGGGGTAAAATTTGAATGGATAGAGGAATGTGAGAAGAATTTTCAGGAATTGAAGAAAAGGTCGGTGTCAGCCCCTGTGTTGACCATCCTTGAAGGCACAGGTGGAATGACAGTCTACACTAATGCTTTTAAGGTCGGGTTGGGTTGTGTTCTCATGCAACGCGGTAAGGTGATAGCATATGCATCCTGACAACCAAAGGAATATGAGAAGAACTACCCCACTCATGACTTGGAACTAGCCGCAGTCATTTTTGCCCTAAAGATTTGGTGACATTATTTGTATGGGGAGAAGTGCAAGATATACAGTGATCACAAAAGCCTTAAGTACGTTTTCACCCAAAGAGTTTTGAATATGAGGCAGAGGAGATGGCTTGAGCTCATGAAGGATTATGACTGTGACATTCAGTATCATCTTGGCAAGGCTAATGTAGTGGCAGATGCATTGAGTCGGAAGGCACAGACTGTGTCACTCTTATCCTTAGTAGTCAGCCCACAACTCGTACAAGAGGCGATTCTAATGGATGAAACCCTCTTATATAAAGGAGCATCCTTGGAGCTTGAACATCAACTAGAAAACATTAAATGGTTAACTGTATCCTTGGCAGCTCTACAGGTGCATCCGTCTATTAGGCAAGAGGCAATAATTAAACAACCTTTGGATCCTGAGTTGCAACGGATCAGAATTAAGATTCAAGAGCAAACAATGAATAACCCTGACTTCGTTTTATCCAGTGACGGGGCATCATTGTTTTGAGGTAGGTTGTGTGTCCCCGATGATTTGGAGATACAAGACAAGATAGTGCAGGAAGCACATAGCTCTGAGTACTCACTCCAACCTGGAGGTACAAAGATCTATAGGGACCTCAAACAACGCTACTATTGGCCAAACATGAAAATCACAATAGCCCCATATGTGGTGACTTGCTTTACATGCCAAAAAGTAAAAGCTGAGAGGCATCGACCTTATGGTACTCTTCAGCCACTCCCAATACCAGACTGTAAGTGGGATATGATTACGATGGCCTTTGTCACCGGACTACCACGCACACCTAAGGGGATGGATGCGATTTGGGTGATAGTTGATCGGCTTACTAAGGCTGCTCATTTCATTCCCATCAAGACCAAATTCTCTATAGCCAAGTTAGCACAACTTTATATGGATAACATAGTGCGCTTACATGGAGTGCCAGTGAGCATTGTGTCAGATAGGGACCCAAGCTTCACTTCCAGATTTTGGAAAAGTTTCCAGCATGCTTTGGGATCACAAATGAACTTGAGTACTGCCTTCCACCCACAAACTGATGGTCAGTCAGAGCGAACCATACAGATATTAGAAGATATGCTCAGGGCATGTGCAATGAAAATGAGTGGTAGTTGGGAAGAATATTTACCCCTTATGGAATTTGCCTATAACAACAGTTATCAAGCTACAATTGGGATGGCTCCATATGAGGCATTATATGGTAGGAAGTGTAGAACTCCTCTATATTGGAATGAGGTAGGTGAACGCCGAATGTTAAGTCCCGAAATGATACAGATGATATGTGACAAGGTCGATGTTATTAGAGAAAGGATTAAGGCAACTCAGTCATGTCAAAAGAGCTATGCAGACACCCGCAGGAAAGAATTCGAGTTTCAAGCAGGAGAAAAGGTGTCACACCCCGTTCACACTGAACCGGAGCGGTGACCGAGTTAACACCGGTTAACCCAAACCTGCCAGGATCATCAGATATTGTATTCCACCACAGCATACGCACACTAACATAAGTTCATCAGATCAGCGGAAGACTAAGTTTTACCTGTGAATAAATCCCATATACTTGATACCCGAATTGTGATACAATAATTATATACATTTGGGCCCGAAGGCATGATATATACACAAAAAGAATAAAATTCAAATATCAAGTATATACAGGAAATCATCAACACCATCAGAGTACATAGCTCGGCTCGGTATCAAGGCTGGAGCTCAGCTCAGCATCAAGGGTTGTGCCCAGCTCGGCATCACAAGGAAGAGCTCAGCTCGGCCTCAGAAGTGGAGCTCAGCACGGCCTCAGAACTGCTGTCCCGCAGCACAGCTCTCGCACGAGCAGTCTACGCCGTGCTCAAACTCCTCAGGCGTCCACCAGTCCGCTTCAGGAAACTCGACTGTGGGACCCACCCCATGCTCCTCAGATGTATGACCTGCAAAATCATCTAAAAAGGGGGTGCACACGTGGGATGAGCTCACTAGCTCAGTAAGTAGAAAGATGGATCACACAGCAGTCCACACATCACAACACATCATATGCACTACATGCCATGCTATACATTTTAAATCACATCCACCTAAGCAACATTACTAAGTCTTTGGTTTTAGTGCTACTACAACCACAGTGCGCGTATACTCCGGGTACGAGCCGCGAACTCCCTCCCGCGATACGCCCATAGGGCTGTCGGAGAAGGCCCACCGTGAGTACTCGGAAAAGTAAAGACAATGCCGTCCACCGGCTCTCAACAGAAATGTAAATGACTGAAAATAAAGGTGCTGACTCCAGCAATTTAAAAGCAGTACGATTGGCCCTCTTGAATGTACCACCGGGGTTGTCGACTGTCCT
>NW_024870617.1:55453-65646 GCF_013358625.1 Macadamia integrifolia
TATATCCGTATTTTAAGGTTATATACGTATGCTACATTTTATGCTTGGGGTAGGGTCCGAGCCGAGGTCCGAGCCCGGTCAAAATCCCAAGTTTTTACTTTCGGATGGGTATGTCAGGTGGGTACACCCACCCACCTGAGTGACCCATCCATCACTATTCACTTAAGTAGGAATAGTATATAAAGCTTTATGACTTCTTTTCTTTCCATTTATTACCCTCGTACGTTTGGTGAGAAAAGTAAAGAGGAGAGAGAAAAAGAAAGGGAAGAAGAAAGGAAGAAGAAGAAAGGAAGGATTTCAGTGGCGCCGAAGCTCGATCTTGCCATTCCGGTGCCGGGAGAGTAATCTTCAACTCGAGATCTACAGTTGGAGGTAAGAAAAGCTGGGTTTTATAAACATTCGCCAAACCCACGCTTTAAACCCTTGATTCGAGTATGATTTCTTAAGATCTTGTAAACACCTCTTGAAATGACGGATCTAAGGTTTAATAGATGATTTATGTGTTGATCTTGAAGGATTTGAAGAGATATTGACAAGGTAGAAGGAGCATTGTGAGTTGGAAGTGATTTGGAGGGTTTGAAGTCATTCTTGAGCAAAGAAGATAAGATGGTTCCCCTCACTCGAATCTAACTTAGATCTAAGCTAGAACCCTCCTATGGGACTTTAAAGGTGTGAGGATTGGGTTGAGAAAAGCCCTATTTGGGTCCCCAAGGAATGGGGGAAGTTGAGAAGAAACTGGAGTTTTTCCGCCAAAACCGGCGGGTAGGACCGGTGGGTAGACCACCCACCTGAGTCACCCACCTGAGAGGACCAGAGGGGTTCTGGCCAAACCGGCGGGTAGGACCGACGGGTCCTACCGGTGGGTCCGCCGGTCCAAAACCGGTGGGTAGGACCGGTGGGTAGACCACCCACCTGAGACACCCACCCGAGTGGCCAGAATGTGATTTTTGGGTCCGATCGAGCCCAAATCGGACGTGGGACCTTCTTTCGACGTTCTAAACACGATTTTGACGTCGGATTTCATTAATTTTGATTCTAAAATGGTGAAGTACTAACCCCGCTCAATTTTGTTAGGTTCACCAAAGCCTTCCCGATTCGGTCCGGATCTCACACGTACCGAGCGGGACTCCTTGTACGCTACAAGTAAGTGGAGAGAGGACGTTTGGCCTATTTCAAGGCATTTGTTTGGCATTCATATAACTATATCTAATTTAGTCATGTCATCATGAATATGCTATATAGATTAGTCATTCCACTCATTGATGTGCATATATGCTATGTTACTTTCAATTGCAAATTAAATGAGATGTTATATGTTGAATGTGGACATCATGTTGCATAATGCATTGATAGATTAGATGCCGTGGTCGGCTTGGAAACGAATGCATTGGTGGCCCGTGGTATGGGACACGGTGGCACTATGCAGTCGTACTGCATATAGGAGCATGCGGTATTAGGATCTCACCATCCCGTGCTACGACCCTTCCCAACAGGGGTTAAGGTGTTGGGTTGCCATTTGGGGGGAAGCAGGGGTCGCGGTTGTCGGACACTGTGGCGGTTAGGCATTACGCCCGGCGAGTCGTGTAGGACAGCCGGCAACCCCGGTGGTATTTCAAGAGGGCCAATCATACTGCTTTTAAATTGCTGGAGTCAGCACTGTCATTTAAATTATTTACATTTCAGTTGAGAGCCGGTGGACGGCATTGTCTTTATTTTTCCGAGTACTCACGGTGGGCCTTCTCCAACAGCCCTATGGGCGTATCGCGGGAGGGAGTTCGCGGCTCGTACCCGGAGTATACGCGCACTGTGGTCGTAGTAGCACTAAAACCAAAGACTTAGTAATGTTGACTAGGTGTATGTGATTTAAAATGACTTGCATGGCATGTAGTGCATATGATATGTTGTGATTGTGTGGACTGTTGTGTGTGGTCCACCATTCTACTTACTGAGCTAGTGAGCTCATTCCACGTATACACCCCTTTTTAGATGATTTTGCAGGTCATGCATCTGAGGAGCATGGGGTGGGTCCCACAGTCGAGTTTCCTGAGGAGGACTGGTGGACCCCTGAGGAGTTTGAGCACGGCGTAGACTGCGCGTGTGAGAGCTGTGCTGCGGGACAGCGGTTCTGAGGCCGAGCTGAGCTCCAGCCTTGATACCGAGCCGAGCCGTGTACTCTGATGATTTTGATATTTTCTTGTATATACTTGATACTTGGACTTTATTCTTTTTGTGTATATATCATGCCTTCGGGCCCAAATGTATATAATTATGGTATCATCATTTGGGTATCAAGTATATGGAAATTATTTACAGGTAAAACTTAGTCTTCCGCTGATTTGATGAACTTGTGTTAGTGTGTGTATGCTGTGGTGGAATACAGTATCTGATGATCCTGGCAGGTTTGGGTTAACCGGTGTTAACTCGGTCACCGCTCCGATTCAGTGTGAACGGGGTGTGACATAGGGTTTCAAGCTATTCCCCATTATGTTCGAATTTGCACATTGGACTTGAATTCCCTCGTTCTATTTATGCTCTTTGCTTTCGCTGTCATTTTTACTGTTTTGGCATGTTCCTCCGCGTTATACCCTACTGTGCTTCATGTCATAGGTTTCCTATCATTCCTAGATTGTCGTCGTTCCCGTTTTGCATGAATTGGTTTTGGATTTCCCCTTTTTAATGCTGCTGTCTTTTCCTTTATGTACTAACCCTACTCTCTTTCCTTATTGCCAGGATGTCGTCACGCACCGGTAAGGGACCATCTTCCTCTGGCGTTAGACGCAAGACCACCGCTTCTAAGTGGAAGAGTGCGGAGACCAGCTCTTCAGCTCCTCGCACAGGGAGACCCGCACCTGCCCAGTCTGACCCTTCAGACTATGATGAGGAGCACTTCCTCAGTGCCAAGGCCGCAGCCAACTGGCCCAACTTCTTGAAGGGGTCAGTGATGATGGAGAAGACCGTGGTAGTCGAGGACTTCCACAAGGCTAGGCTTCAGGAGAGGTTCTCAGCATTGGGCTGGGACTCTATTCTTCATGTAGACCGACCGTGCTACGAGCAGCTCGTCCGTCGGTTCTATTGTAACCTAGAGGTGTCGTATCCGTACGGGGAGTTCACCATCAGCAGCTTGGTGAAGGGGGTGGACATCCAGCTGACGGTGGGCACCTTGGCCAGTATCTTGGGTATATCGGCGGTGGGACATCGATACTACAGTCCCCCCAAGAGTAGGCCTCAGGGACCGTTCATGAGCCTGGTGACACCGGACTTCATCTACGAGACCATCTGCGGCAGCAGCAGTAGCCCGGAGTCCGAGACATCCTTCTACCCTGAGGTTCGTCTATTCGCCCGGTTGATCCAGTTCAACCTGCTCCCCAGAGGAGGTCATCGGAACCAGGTGGGTTTCATGGCGGCTTTCATCGCATTCTGCATTTTCACGGCCGCAGAGGGAGGCGGCGAGCACTTGTGCCTCCCCTACATTATTCTCAGGACGATGGAGCACCATACTTCCCACCCAGAGGATGGAGGATTCCCTTACGGCAGGATCCTCACTAGGATCTTCGAGTTCTTCGGGGTGGATCTGAGCGGTGAGGAGGGGAAGACTCCGGCTGATAGGTTCGACTGGAGAAACCTCCTGAGGATGGGTCTCCAGACCCTTATGGATTCACCACCGAGATCAGGAGCTCAGAGAGGTAGGGGTAGGAGGGCTGCCCCTATGGAGGATGTCCTCATGGAGGAGGAGTCCAGTGAGAAGGATGAGGACTATGTTCCTCAGGACGAGGAGGAGGATCTGATGGGTGGTGGCATCCCTGAGGAGGCGCCTCAGGAGTCAAGAGGTCCTGGCCCTAGTTCTTCCAGAGCTGCAGCCTCACCATATGGAGCCCCACCACCTGGGAGTGGTGCCTACGACTACGAGGGCATGACGGCCACCATGCGGGCCTTACAGGATGGCCAGGTTCAGATACTGAGGCGGCTGGACGAGATTGTCTCCAGGGAGGAACGCCTTATGGAGAGGCAGACCACCTTGGAGGATTCCTTCCTCCGGCAGGGTCAGGACTTGGACACCACGGCCAACGCTATCTCAGCAGATTTCGGTCGGCTTCGCAGGGAGGTACGGGTGGTGAACGTGAGGTTCGATTATTACGATCACCGCCTCGACGTCAACTCTAGGCCTCCGACGAACGTGGTGATCATCGACGATGACGACGATGACCAGTGAGGGCTTGGCTCGCCCTCACCAGCTGTTTATCCGTTTTCCCTTTTTGTAGACATTGTATATTTATTTATTCTCATTCCTTGTATTTACGATGCAACTGGATTCATTGTGGAATAATATATCTTTGGATAGTGGATCTTTATGGTGATTTCATATGTGGAGTACTTGTGTGGTTTTGTGGTGATCTATTTGGCTATCTGTGCTCTTTGTTATATTTATTATCTGTTGTTTATCAGGTATTTGTGTAAAATTTTTTGGAAATCCCATTTTACGCCGTTATGCTATCGAAATTTCATCAAAATAGTACTTTATAGGTTATAGTACCAACCTAATTACCTTTTACCTACGCTCACGCATGCCATGAATGCAACATATAATATAACCCCATTTTTATACTTTCTTTCTTTGACTTTTAATCTTTAAGCTTTTATATTAACCCAACCCCATTTTCCTATTATAGAGTCTACGGGATTCTAAGGGTATGCTATGAGTGGAGCAGAGCATCGCGCTCTAATACCACAGTTTGTCACACCCCGTTCATACTGAACCGGAGCGGTGACCGAGTTAACACCGGTTAACCCAAACCTACCAGGATCATCAGATACTGTATTCCACCACAGCATACGCACACTAACATAAGTTCATCAGATCAGCGGAAGACTAAGTTTTACCTGTGAATAAATCCCATATACTTGATACCCGAATGGTGATACAATAATTTTATATACATTTGGGCCCGAAGGCATGATATATACACAAAAGAATAAAATTCAAATATCAAGTATATACAGGGAATCATCAAAACCATCAGAGTACACAGCTCGGCTCGGTATCAAGGCTGGAGCTCAGCTCGGCATCAAGGGTTGTGCCCAGCTCGGCATCACATAGAAGAGCTCAGCTCGGCCTCAGAAGTGGAGCTCAGCACGGCCTCAGAAGTGCTGTCCCGCAGTACAACTCTCACACGAGCAGTCGGCGCCGTTCTCTAACTCCTCAGGGGACCACCAGTCCTTTTCAGGAAACTCGACTGTGGGACCCACCCCATACTCCTCAGATGTATGACCTGCAAAATCATCTAAAAAGAGGTGTACACGTGGGATGAGCTCACTAGCTCAGTAAGTAGAAAGATGGACCACACACAACAGTCCACACATCACAACACGTCATATGCACTACATGCCATGCTATACCTTTTAAATTACATCCACCTAAGCAACATTACTAAGTCCTTGGTTTTAGTGCTACTACAACCACAATACGCGTATACTCCGGGTACTGAGCCGCGAACTCCCTCCCGCGATACGCCCATAGGGCTGTCGGAGAAGGCCCACCGTGAGTACTCGGAAAAGTAAAGACAATGCCGTCCATCGGCTCTCAACAGAAATGTAAATGACTGAAAATAAAGGTACTGACTCCAGCAATTTAAAAGCAGTACGATTGGCCCTCTTGAATGTACCACCGGGGTTGTCGACTGTCCTACATGACTCACCGGGCGTAATGCCTAACCGCCACAGTGTCTGACAACCGCGACCCCTGCTTCCCCCCAAATGGTAACCCAACACCTTAACCCCTGTTGGGAAGGGTCGTAGCACGGGATGGTGAGAATCCTAATACCGCATGCTCCTATATGACAATAGTACGATTGCATAGTGCCACCGTGTCCCATTCCACGGGCCACCAATGCATTCGTTTCCAAGCCGACTACGGCATCTAGTCTATCAATGCATTATGCACCATGATGTCTACATTCAACATATAACCATCTCATTCAATTGGCATTTGAAAAGTAAACATAGCACATATGCACATCAATGTGTGGAATGACTAATCTACATAGCATATTCATGATGACATGACTAGATTAGATATAATTAAATGGATGCCAAACAAATGCCTTGAAACAATACCAAACGTCCTCTCTCCACTTACTTGTAGCGTACAAGGATCCCCGTTCGGTACGGGTGAGATCCGGAGCGAATCGGGTAGGATTTGGTGAACCTAACATAATTGAGCGGGGTTAGTACTTCACCATTTTAGAATCAAAATTAATGAAATCCGATGTTAAAATCGTGTTTAGAACGTCAAAATAAGGTCACACGTCCGATTTGGGTCCAATCAGACATAAGGATCACCCTCGGGGCCACACGGGTGGGTAGACAGGTGGGTAGTCTGGCCCACCGGTATACCCACCGGTTGGGACCGACGGGTAGGGGCCCGTCGGTTGTACCCGCCGGTTGGGCCAGGGCCCCTGCTAGGACCAGCGGGTAGGGGCCCGCCGGTTGGGCCCGAAGGCCCCCCTGCCTTCTCAGGTGGGTACTCACAGGCGGGTAGGGGCCCACCGGTTGTACCCACTGGTCTTGGCGAGAAACACCCTGTTTCTTCCCAACTTTCTCCCTTCTTTGGGGATTCAAATGGGGCTTTTCCCCACCCATTCTTCACACCTTCAAGGTCCTATAGGGTGGTTCTAACCTAGATCTAGGTTAGATTCAAGTGAGGGAAAACCATCTTACCTTCTTTGCTCAAGAACGACTTCAAACCCTCCAATCACTTCAAACCCACAATGTTCCTTCCACCGTGTCAATATCTCTTCAAATCCTTCAAGATCAACACATAAATCATCTATTAAACCTTAGATTCATCATTTCAAAGGAGATTTACAAGATCTCAAGAAACCATACTCGAATCAAGGGTTTTAAAGCTTGGGTATGGTGAATGTTCACAGAACCCAACTTTCTTACCTCCAACTGTAGATCTAGAGTTGAAGATCACTCCCCCAGCACCGGAATGGGAAGATCGAGCTTCAGTGCCGCTGAAATCCCTCTTTTCTTCCTCTTCCTTCTCTTCCTTTCTTCTTCCCTTTCTTCTCTCTCCTCTTTACTTTTCTCACCAACGTACGGGGGTGATAAATGGAAAGAAGAGAAAATCATAAAGCTTTATATATAATTCCTAATAAGTGAACAGTGCACATGGATGGGTCACTCAGGTGGGTGGGTGTACCCACCTGTATACCCACCTGAGGGCCAAAACTTGGGATTTTGATCGGATTCGGACCTCGGCGCGAACCCCATCCCAGGCATACGATGTAGCATACGTATATACCTTAAAATATGAATATAATACCTGTTTTATCCGTACATAGCCTTATGGTAGGTGCATGTACACGGCTTGGGCACTCCCGTCTCTTCTGGCACTAACTCAGACTTGTCGGGCCAGCCGGTGTTTAAGGTCACCCGTGCCATCATAGCCCATAAGGAACCTGCTCTAATTTCCTCTGGCTCGGTTCCTGCATGGTTAAACCGGTTCAACCGCAAAATCAGACAGGGTTTAAGAAGCGGGGTATTACACATATCCTATTTACATGAGAAGAAACAATGGAAGACAATTGAAGGTATGTAACCATTTCTTGGATAACAGATGGGTTGTTCCTTATAATCCATACCTACTTGCAAGGTATGATTGTCACATCAATGTTGAGATATGTTCTGGGTTAAAGGCGATAAAGTACCTTTACAAATATGTATACAAAGGCCATGATCATGTATCTGATTTCATATCATATTATAATGAAGAATATATTATGGATGAGATAAAACAATACAGAGATGGAAGATGGGTGTCCACACAAGAAGCAATGTGGAGAATTTTCGAATTCAACTTAAATGAAATGTTTCCATATGTGATCAATTTGCAATTGCATCTACCTAATAAACAAATGATATGGTACTGGGAGAGGCAGAATTTGGAAAATATTCTCTAGTCAGATAATACATCAAAGACAATGCTTACGGAATTTTTCAATATGAACTCCAATGATCCAGAAGCAAGAAAATATCTCTATAGAGAATTCTCAGAGCATTATGTGTGGAATAGGCAAAGAAAATGTTGGACCACCAAACAGATAAAAGAATCAATTGGACGTGTAAATTCAGCCAATCCTTTAGAAGGAGAACGATTATATTTGAGATTGCTACTGAATCATATAAGAGGACCAACTTCATTTAGAGATCTAATGTGTATAGATTGAATTGAATGCTCATCTCTTAAGGAAGCTGCTCAAAAAAGAGGTCTTTAAAAAAGCGATGAAGCCATTTTAGAATGTTTGAAAGATTCAGCTCACTTTCAAATGCCAAAGATCGTTCGTAAACTTTTTGCAGTGATAATTGTTCATTGTGAGCCAGGTGATGTTAAAAAGTTATGGGGTGGAAATTTTGAAACAATGTCAGAACACATAAGGAGAACAACTGGCACAACTGAATACCACATATTACAAACCTTAAGAGATGTCAATTCCTTTTTAGAGAGCATGGGCAAAAGCATCAATCAGTATGACTTGCCAAAGATAGAAAATGATCTTGATCTTACACAAAAAAATCAAGCAAGAGAATTCTCAGATGAATGTTCTATACAAGTACCATTGGAAGATTATGATGTGTAATATATGTTGAATTTGGAGCAAAAAAAATGCATACAATTTAATTCTAAACCAAGTCAACTCCAAAAAGAGTGGTATGTTTTTTATTGATGGACCAGGAGGTACAGGAAAGACATATTTATATCGTGCACTATTAGCAACAATCAGATTGACAAATGAAATTGCACTTGCAACAGCAACTTCAGGAGTAGCAACTACAATAATGCCAGGGGGGAGAACAACATATTCAATATTTAAAATTCCCATTAATATAAATGATTCAAGTGTATGCAATTTCTCAAAACAAAGTGCAATGGCAGAATTAATCCATCGAGCAAAATTGATCATATGGGATGAGGCACCAATGGCTAAACGACAAGCAATTGAAGCAGTGGATAGGACATTAAAATATATAATGGACAATGTAGAACCATTTGGAGGAAAAGTATTCGTGTTTGGAGGTGACTTCAGACAGGTGCTTCTTGTGGTCCCTCGTGCTACAAGAACATAAATGATAGATGCAAGTTTGGTAAGGTCATATCTATGGGCAAAAATGGTGAAGTTGCAACTGAAAACCAATATGAGGGCCAGAAATGACCCGAGTTTTAGTGAATTTCTGTTATGAGTTGGTAATGGAGAAGAACCAACTGAATCAGAAGATTTGATTCGCATTCTAGATGAATTGTTGATACAACACAAACATGAAGATACATCCGAAGATGAACTGATAAATGTAATATTTCCTTCATTGCAACAACAGGCCAATTCGACAGAATACATTAAAGATCGGGCAATCTTAGCAACTAAAAATGATACGGTTGACAAACTAAATGACAAGCTTATTGAGCAATTTTCAGGAGAAAGTGTTATATATTACAACTTTGATTCAGCAATTGATGATGCACAAACACAATATCCAGAAGAATTTCTCAAATCCTTGGCACCAAATGGGCTTCTCCCTCATAAATTGGTTTTGAAGAAAAATTGTCCAATCATGTTATTACGCAATTTGGATCCTGCACATGGAGAATGCAATGGTACACGATTGGTTTGTTGGGAATTTAGAAGGAATGTTGTTCTAGCAGAAATCACAATTGGACAATTTTCAGGCAACCTTGTGCCTCTTCCAAAAATACCATTATGCCCAGCAGAAAATGAAGGCTATCCTTTCCACCTAAAAAGAGAGCAATTCCCAATAAGACTTACTGTGACAATAAATAAGTCACAAGGACAAACTATACCACATGTAGGAATATATCTTCCACAACCAGTATTCTCACATGGACAATTGTACGTGGCATTATCTAGAGGAATATCCATGTCAACAACAAAAGTTTTACTAGGAAATGACAAGAGAAAAAAAGAGAAGGGATTTTATACAAAGAACGTTGTCTACAAAGAAGTCTTATTACCAAACAGGTACAATAAACAACTATTTTATTTTAACAAGTTTAAAATATTTCACTTAACTTTTCTTTAAGATTATTTTCAAATATTTTACTTTTGCTATCTTTTCTTATTTCAGTGAAAGCCGCATGCAACACATTTAAGGTTATCAGGAATGTTAGTTTACTTCTA
>NW_024870617.1:65666-75397 GCF_013358625.1 Macadamia integrifolia
CTTCTAATGCTTCGAATGCTTATGCTCCTCTCTCTCTCTCTCTCTCTCTCTCTCTCTCTCTCTCTCTCTCAAGTAGGAAATCTATGAAAATCTATGAATAGAAATTTTAGTTTTTCCCCCCTCCCTCAAAGGTAAAGGAGGAAGGTACTATGAGATCCATAGCAGTTAAGCTGAGTGAGATAACTGTTTCTTCATAGCAAGTATGTTGAGAAAGTATCTATATATCTTTCTATCTAATTGTTAAATATAGAGATATTGTTTTGAATCACATAAAATATATTACAGAATTCCCAAACTAAACTTGGTATGCTATTTTTGAATCAACATCTTGATTTTGTCACATGTTGTTTATCACTATCCTTACCCATATTCTTTTAACTTATGAAACTTGCCCAAACCTGCTATATTATAGGAAATATGTCTGAATTGGTGAAGATAAATGAGTTGAAGACTTAAAAAAAAGAATGGAAAATCAAAGTAGTTATACTTAAAAAAAGTAGTGTTACTACTTACAATACTGAAAAGGGAACTGGAAAACTACAGAAGTTGATACTAATGGATAATGAGGTATGTTGAAAAATCTGAAATAAAACTATTACTATTTAGCATATCCATAACCAATTAATTTTTTTAAAAATCTTTTATAGGGAACCAAAATACAGGCAATTTTGTTCAACGAGATTCTAGAGAAGTTCAACAACACATTGGAAGAGGAAAAGACATATGTCATATCTAATGGAATAGTCAAAAAAGTGAACAAAAAATATAGAAATGTACACGAAGACCATGAATTGTCCCTTACCAATATGTCAACAATTGAAGAAGTTCATGGCACCAATCTTGCAAAGAATATTAAGTATAACTTTGCTAACCTGAAGGATCTACATGATTGTAAAAAAGAAGATACTTTTGGTAAGAATTCTTTTTCTAATAATAAATATTCACTAAAAAACAAAGAATTATTATATTTAATACAATACTATATTTGGTAAGTATAACTAATTTATTAAGTTTGACTCAATTCTAATTGTATATTCTTTAACCTTAAATTCATAATTGTGTATGGTTTTCTCCTCTATATTTTCTGGCAGACTTATTACTATTACATACAAATTGATGTGTGGATGGTGACGCTAAAGTGGTTGAAAAATACTGTTTAACACAATCTATAAATGTTTCATTCTATGGAGAGATTAAAGGACTTGCAAAGTGTTAACCAGTGATTCTGAAAGTTGTGATTATATTAGTTCTATTAGCTGTGATTTTGCCTACTTATTATAAATATATATTTTATTTTTCAAGATCACAATGACTCCAAGAAAACAACATACTCCAATTCAACGTCAAAGATTCAATGAATACAGAAGGAGAAGATATGAAATACGAAAAGGAAAAGCGATTGATACAAATAATGATGGAGATACTAAACTTATTCAATGTTTAATATAATGATGGAATTTTTTTTTAGATATTTATATTTAATTTTTAATTTTTTTACCAAAACAAGTGATTGTGATAAAGAATACTCTTATTTACATGTGCTTAAAAAAGTCAAAGCATGTAAATACTGTGGATCCAAAAATTTTGAATATGAACCACCATCATTTTGTTGTGGTAATGAAAATGTTGTTCTTGCCCTTCAATTGTTCTTGAGGAATTATATCAATTATTCACCTCCGATGGATCTGAAGCTGTTAAATTTCGGAAATACATACGCGCATACAATAGCATATTCTCATTTACATCTTTTAGAGTACATGTGGATAAAGAACTAGCAAGTGGTAGAAATGGTATATATACTTTCAGAGCTCAGGGTCAAGTGTATCATGATTTGCCTCCAATTTCTTTAGAAGAGGAAGATAAACCATCATATTTACAACTATACATTTATGATACTGACAATGAACTTCATAACAGAATGAAGATAATAGAAGATTCATATCTCAAAGAACCTATAGTTAAGAAATTACTGGAGATACTTCAAAATAATCCCTATGCACGTTTCTTCAGAAGTCTCAAAGATGTACCTTCATTGAAGAACCATGAGATAATGACAAGAAGTAATATAAATCTTGATCAACGAGTTTATAATGCACCATCAGTTGATCAAGTTGGAGCTATTTGGATTGAAGGGAATAATCCTAATAGAAAGCAGAAATGCGATATAGTAATCCAAGGACATTCTGGGAGGAAGCATCGAGTGCATCATTATTATGATTGTTATGATGCATTACAATATCCTCTTCTATGCCCAAATGGAGAGGTTGGATGGCATATAGATATTAAAAAGAGAAGTGAATCATGTACAGTGTTACAAGATATAACAAGGGAGGAAGATATATTTGATGACGAAGTTGACGATGAAGGTATGTGTAAAGATAGTTTATACTAATTCATTACTAAGGTATGTGTAAATATAATTTAACTTGAATCTCTTTTCAATTACAAGATTTGATGAGAAAAGAAAGAACATGGACCCTCCAAGAGCCTACTATTGTCAAAAGCTTCAAATCAGAGAAGGTGAACAATCGATTCTTTTATCTGCAGGACGGTTGCTACATCAGTATGTGGTAGATATGTATATTAAGCTAGAAGCAACAAGATTGGATTTCTATCGAACAAAACAATCAAATATCAGAGCTGAATTATATCAAGGGATAGTTGATAGTGTTTTAACTGGAGAAACAAGAGGTAACAAAGTAGTGACAAGGGTTGTTTTACCTGCATCTTTTATTGGAGGATCGAGAGATATGCGACGGAGGTATCTTGATGCTATGGCATTAGTACAATATTTTAGAAAACCTGATCTATTCATCACTATGACATGTAACCCGGAGTGGGTTGAAATACAAGAAGAACTATACCCAAGGCAGGTACCACAAGATAGACCTGATCTAACATCGAGGATTTTTCGAGCAAAGTTACATGATTTAAAAGATCAATTATTGAAGAAATGTTTTTTTGGAAGAGTATATGGACATGTACATGGAATAGAATTTCAAAAAAGGGGTTTACCACATGCCCACATATTGATAATTTTGCAAAAGGATTTCAAGATCACAAATCCTGATCTCTTTGATAGATATGTTTCGGCCGAGATTCCTGACAACAATAAGGACCCTGATTTATATGAAAAGGTTGTCAAACATATGATGCATGGCCCTTGTGGAGATCTAAATAAAAAGAATGCATGAATGAGGGATGGAGTATGTAAGAATAGAAATCCTCGGTCATTCAATCAAAATACTATGCAAGGAAAGGATACATATCCTATTTACATGAGAAGAAACAATGGAAGACAATTGAAGGTATGTAACCATTTCTTGGATAACAGATGGGTTGTTCCTTATAATCCATACCTACTTGCAAGGTATGATTGTCACATCAATGTTGAGATATGTTCTGGGTTAAAGGCGATAAAGTACCTTTACAAATATGTATACAAAGGCCATAATCGTGTATCTGATTTCATATCATATTATAATGAAGAATATATTATGGATGAGATCAAACAATACAGAGATGGAAGATGGGTGTCCACACAAGAAGCAATGTGGAGAATTTTCGAATTCAACTTAAATGAAATGTTTCCATATGTGATCAATTTGCAATTGCATCTACCTAATAAACAAATGATATGGTACTGGGAGAGGCAGAATTTGGAAAATATTCTCTAGTCAGATAATACATCAAAGACAATGCTTACGGAATTTTTCAATATGAACTCCAATGATCCAGAAGCAAGAAAATATCTCTATAGAGAATTCTCAGAGCATTATGTGTGGAATAGGCAAAGAAAATGTTGGACCACCAAACAGATAAAAGAATCAATTGGACGTGTAAATTCAGCCAATCCTTTAGAAGGAGAACGATTATATTTGAGATTGCTACTGAATCATATAAGAGGACCAACTTCATTTAGAGATCTAATGTGTATAGATTGAATTGAATGCTCATCTCTTAAGGAAGCTGCTCAAAAAAGAGGTCTTTTAAAAAGCGATGAAGCCATTTTAGAATGTTTGAAAGATTCAGCTCACTTTCAAATGCCAAAGATCGTTCGTAAACTTTTTGCAGTGATAATTGTTCATTGTGAGCCAGGTGATGTTAAAAAGTTATGTGGTGGAAATTTTGAAGCAATGTCAGAACACATAAGGAGAACAACTGGCACAACTGAATACCACATATTACAAACCTTAAGAGATGTCAATTCCTTTTTAGAGAGCATGGGCAAAATCATCAATCAGTATGACTTGCCAAAGATAGAAAATGATCTTGAACTTACACAAAAAAATCAAGCAAGAGAATTCTCAGATGAATGTTCTATACAAGTACCATTGGAAGATTATGATGCGTAATATATGTTGAATTTGGAGCAAAAAAATGCATACAATTTAATTCTAAACCAAGTCAACTCCAAAAAAAGTGGTATGTTTTTTATTGATGGACCAGGAGGTACAGGAAGGACATATTTATATCGTGCACTATTAGCAACAATCAGATTGACAAATGAAATTGCACTTGCAACAGCACTTCAGGAGTAGCAACTACAATAATGCCAGGGGGGAGAACAACATATTCAATATTTAAAATTCCCATTAATATAAATGATTCAAGTGTATGCAATTTCTCAAAACAAAGTGCAACGGCAGAATTAATCCATCGAGCAAAATTGATCATATGGGATGAGGCACCAATGGCTAAACGACAAGCAATTGAAGCAGTGGATAGGACATTAAAATATATAATGGACAATGTAGAACCATTTGGAGGAAAAGTATTCGTGTTTGGAGGTGACTTCAGACAGGTGCTTCTTGTGGTCCCTCGTGCTACAAGAACAGAAATGATAGATGCAAGTTTGGTAAGGTCATATCTATGGCCAAAAATGGTGAAGTTGCAACCATAGTTATCAATTCGGCCGAACCGAATTTTTCCGAATTTTATCAAAAATTCGGACCGAATCCGAATTAAAAATAAAATTCTTTAAAATTCGCGACTTTTTCAAAACTGAATATAAATCGCGAATAATTCGGACCGAATCCGAATTAAACCGAATTATTCGGTTTATTTAAACATTATTTAAAAAAACAAAAAACCAAAAAAAAAAAAAAAAAAAACAATTTAAAAAAAAAAAAACCCCAATAAGATTTTTGACCGCTTTTTTGACCGAATCCTTAAATTAATCGTCCGAATTATTCCGAATAATTCTCCGTCCGAATAATTCCCGAATCCGAATTTGCTAACTATGGTTGCAACTGAAAACCAATATGAGGGCCAGAAATGACCCGAGTTTTAGTGAATTTCTGTTATGAGTTGGTAATGGAGAAGAACCAACTGAATCAGAAGATTTGATTCGCATTCTAGATGAATTGTTGATACAACACAAACATGAAGATACATCCGAAGATGAACTGATAAATGTAATATTTTCTTCATTGCAACAACAGGCCAATTCAACAGAATACATTAAAGATCGGTCAATCTTAGCAACTAAAAATGATACGGTTGACAAACTAAATGACAAGCTTATTGAGCAATTTTCAGGAGAAAGTGTTATATATTACAGCTTTGATTCAGCAATTGATGATGCACAAACACAATATCTAGAAGAATTTCTCAAATCCTTGGCACCAAATGGGCTTCTCCCTCATAAATTGGTTTTGAAGAAAAATTGTCCAATCATATTATTACGCAATTTGGATCCTGCACATGGAGAATGCAATGGTACACGATTGGTTTGTTGGGAATTTAGAAGGAATGTTGTTCTAGCAGAAATCACAATTGGACAATTTTCAGGCAACCTTGTGCCTCTTCCAAGAATACCATTATGCCCAGCAGAAAATGAAGGCTATCCTTTCCACCTAAAAAGAGAGCAATTCCCAATAAGACTTACTGTGACAATAAATAAGTCACAAAGACAAACTATACCACATGTAGGAATATATCTTCCACAACCAGTATTCTCACATGGACAATTGTACGTGGCATTATCTAGAGGAATATCCATGTCAACAACAAAAGTTTTACTAGGAAATGACAAGAGAAAAAAAGAGAAGGGATTTTATACAAAGAACGTTGTCTACAAAGAAGTCTTATTACCAAACAGGTACAATAAACAACAATTTTATTTTAACAAGTTTAAAATATTTCACTTAACTTTTCTTTAAGATTATTTTCAAATATTTTACTTTTGCTATCTTTTCTTATTTCAGTGAAAGCCGCATGCAACACATTTAAGGTTATCAGGAATGTTAGTTTACTTCTATTTTTCAATCTCATTTCTTTAGTATTCTCTCTTTCTTCATCACTATCGCTAAGACCATGTCCTATCATTATGTTACCAAAATCAGGTTGAGAATACTTGGTTGTAGAGGAATAAGTTAGGAATCCCAAAAGACAGTTCAGGTTGGAACAATCAGGTTAGTTTATTACCAATTTTTATCTCATTTATATAGCTATAGGTTTTATGTGTATCCTTTTTTTTTTTTTTTTTAATAATATGATTGTTTAGCTAATTTGTATTACAATTTAAATGCATAGTAATGAAAGTCTACATATGTTTATATTATTGTAATGAAGTCTACATGTGTTCTTTTATTACTTTAGTTTTGACAAATAAATTGGTTGAAAATTTACTCATATAATTCATTTAATCTGCAAGATAGAGCTCAGGTGGAGAAGTTATTGCACTATATTATAGAAAAATCTCCAGAAGATGCGGAAAGCAAGCATGTTTTCACGTACACTGCTTTGACTTGATCAAAGATTAGTTTTTTCTTAATCAGTCTCCATGGTTTGTAATATTATGGTTTATTAGTATTATTGTTATATGCTATGAGAGAATTATTTGTGAAATTGATGCCATTCTCAAGACCTCCGTAGAGGAAGACGATACATATGTTTTTTATGTTTCATGTTCTCATCCGACAAAGTTTGAATTGCACTATTTAGTCTGTGGATTTTCTCTCTTGTATTCAAAATAATTAGGTTTAATTTTGTTTTTAGAAAATACAAACTTTGAAAAATCAGTTCACCAAGCTTTTCAGAACTTACTTCAAATGGATTGACCCAATAATCTTGTCTTAAGAAAATGTTTAATTAGGAGACTACCACCACATGCATTTGCACGTGTATTTTTACTAATATATATATATATATATATATATATATAATCAATGGAAGTAAATGAATATCTGTGTGCATTTAGAATCCAACGAACCTCTCTTCCATGTGATTGAAGATTATTCTCCTATTATTCTACTTCCATGACAATGAAAAACTACTCAATGAAGTTCATGCTTTCAAAATCATAAAAATAAAAATGACAATTGTAGGACCATGAGCTTCTATCTATAATAGAATTCCTAATCACTATGAATCTATAATTGCTTTGGCCGCTTACCTTATAAAAAAAAAAAAAAAAAAATTTGCTTGAACCAATGGATCAATCCCACATAGAAGTCCTAACAGAGCATTGCTGGAGACTGCTTTATACAGTGAAACAGGGTTCCAAGGAAAATCAGAACCCCATCCTTCGAGTTTAACCCCATGTAGTCAAAGCAACTAATATTGAAATAGAGTTCAAGGAAAATCAGAAACCCACCTCGATTTTTTCTCTGCAAATCAAAAACCTAGATCATCTTCCTCTAAAACTACAACCCTCTGTTATTCGAACAAATTCTTACATCTTGCAAAGAAAAAATCAGAAACCCGCACTCAACCATTTATCTTCCACACTTTTTTCCTTCTTCTACTTCTGAAAAATTACATCAACTCAAATAAAAAACCCACCTCCATTTTTTCTCTGCATCATACCAAAGAGAAGACTAAACCCTAACAATCAAGGGTTTGAATTTGAACATAAACGAGAGAGAGAGAGGATCTCACTCAGACACTCTTTCCGCTGCTAACCTTCGATCTTTGTTGAATCAAAGCCCCAATCAATTCAGAGAGGCTGAGTAAAGGATGGTTGTAGATTGCTGCAACTTGGAAGTGGGAAAGAAGAAGAAGTGAAATCCCAAATCTCAAATCAGAGTCAGCGGTGTGAGGGTTCTTGATCGGGTTTGTGAGAGATCTAGATCCATTTTCTTAGAGATTCCTATCTCTCTCTAAATCTGGACCGTTCACCTTAATAATGCCACGTGTCGTCCTCAGCAGATAGAATAACACAAGCACTGCAAGACGAGTAATAGCAGAGGATTTAGATCCCTCGTGGAGGGGGTGTGATCATACATTTCGGAGGAAAGTGATTTGAAAGTGTGGAATCGGTATTCATAGGTTGGCAATCAGGTTTAGGGGATTGCCCGACCAAAAGACTGTAGAGCATGGTAGAGATTAACTTTGGAGGATCAAAGGAGGGCCCGCAGCGCGGCCTACATCCGGGTAGCTAGACCCCATATTTTTCTGCCGGTGACCGCCATGCTGTGCCCGTCAGCCCCTCTACATTTTCTAATTGTGAATTCTTCTGGTGATTGCGATTTGAGTCCTACCTATATAATTGATTGAAGGAAGGAGGGGCGCTGAACGCAGGCCCAGTAATCCACTACTCAGGAGTACCCATAGACCACCACCTCTCTCTCTCTCTCTCTCTCTCACACACACACACACACACACATCTTGTACTTCCCGCTGGCTTCATCGCCCCTTTGCTGCATTTTTCTCAATTACTATTACAGTATATAGATATAGATATAGATATAGATATCATTCCCCTTCATTCGGTTGCTTTCTTCCTCTTTCCAGTCTATCTCGAATCTCGGTCCAAAAGCATCTTTTGGGTTTTGGGTACTCCGGCAGGCATACCCTAATTTTCTAACAAAGGGAAGGGAGTCTGAAGTAGCGAATAGGGACGGGTCACTCTCAACGACGACCAGACGACGAGACGACGACAACTACAAAAACTTCCATCCTACACAGAAAAGTGTCTCTCTCTCTCTCTCTCTCTCTCTCTCTCTCTCTCGCATACACAAAAAAAAGGGCACAGGAATCTGTCTTTGTCAGCGTTGCGTAACAGAGCCGTCTCGTTGATATAGTCATCATCGAGGTGCTGCATTCGCGCCTTCTCTTCTTTTCTGTTGATTGGTTTTCCCGTGGATGTAGCTCGAGCGCCACATCGTCGCTCTTGCAGAAACAATAGCAACGACGGAATCCAGAACCAGATATGGTAAATGACAAGCCTTCTCTGGCCTTTGTCTGCCGGGATCGGATGATGGATATGCATCTGGCTTGCATTGCATTTGTTTTTCTGTTTTCAGCTATTCGTGTAATATGTATCTCGTCTCCGTTTATTCCTCATTTTAGTGAAAGGGGAAAATGCCCATTGTTTCTTACCTGCTTTGAAACTTGAGAACCTTTTAACCCCCGCGTTTTCTTCTTTGACCAATTGATTTCCTCATCCCTGCTTCAGCTGATGCTGGTCATTTCTTTGCAACTCAAACCTTCCTTTTCGATCTTTACTCATTTTCTTTTGGGGGTTTGAAAATCTAGGTTGTGCCTTCTAATTCGGACAAAACTAATTCTACTAAGCAGAATGGCAAGCATCAAGGGAGGATTTCAATATTCGAGACCCAAGCGTCGATGACGGACCCTTGCATTTCCTGCACTACTTTTAACATCCTTGCTCCTGTCTATAAGAGACTTGATACTGAGGTAATCTATATTCAATCATACTTTCTCCTTTTCTGTTTTCAGAGCCCCCACGACAACCACCCACCCCCACACCCCCCATCCCAAAA